>NC_088104.1:5127500-5152500 GCF_036370855.1 Dromaius novaehollandiae | reverse complement strand
TTGCTGAGACTATGGATAAGGTTGGTAATAAATGCCGAATGCAGTGGTGTTCACTCTAACATCAATCCTGTCCAAGTCCAGACCGAGACCAGCAAAGTACTTCATAAAAGGTAAATGAAAGCTAACACAGAAAGACTAATAATATGGGCCAGCGGTCTAATAATATGAGCCAAATACGTACCTGTGGCATGGCAGTGAGTCTTCTTTAACCAACCATCATTGCCTGATTTCTATAATGGCCATTTAAAAAGAGCTATCACAAATTATTAAGAAAAGATCCCTAGGAGAAGAGAATTTTAATTGTCTATTTGCTCACAGAGTTGACTGATGTCCAGTTCGTACTCTTTTCCTGGTTGACATCTAAGATAAAGCTACGTGGATCTGTCCATCACTCACGATACCGCGTTCTGGTCCAACACTTGCAAATTGAGGGGGGCCCAGCAGCAAGACACTTACTGCGTTAGAAAATCGTATATTTGGAGCATTGCATACCAGTACAAAGTGCCTAATCCCCAGCGTGCCCAGGCCACGGCTGGCTCCTCCCGGCAGCTGCAGAAGCACGATGCAGCAGAGCTGCTCCAGCCCTTCACGGGAGCAGCAGCCATGCGATCCCTTCCCAGGGTGAAAGCAACCACCCTCGGTTTTTTTGGAAAAGGTGTGAGCAATGAGCACAGCTGAAGATGGGGAAACCAAGGCAGAGGTATGAGGTGACTTTCCCAAGGTAACCCTGGCACTATGAGACGCGCCGGGCTCCTCGGTTTTGCACACGCTGCAGAAAACCCGTCCCACCAGCAGCAGACATCTGAGCAGAGCTACATGCAGGACACTCGACTCATTTTGCAATACGTGAAACGTAACACTTTATGCAAATCTAGCTATACTATTTGAATTAAGGTAGAGATGAATTGTGGTCCACGCTCAGCATATACTCAAGAAGCGAAACTCCTTCGTTCAAACGTGACTCCTCTAAATTAACATAAGGAGCGCTACACGCACGGCCATCATGGGATCCTCACTCTGTACCTCAAGTTAATTTACCCAAATACTATTATTTACTTACATGCCTTTCAGTGTGATTATGGTTCTTCCAGATAAGTGGAGACATTTGAATTTTCCGTTTCCTTTTAATTTCTGAATGTTTACACACTACGGCCTGTTTATTGAACTGTTTACTAAAGTGAACACTTGCTCCACTTTATCAACCTCCTCCACAGTTCTGCGGAGTTTTACTCAATCACAGTACGAGTTCATTTCGGAACGGGGAACAAATTGCTTCTTTAGCTTTTTGTCAAAACAAATATTCTTAAATCCTGGAATCATCCACTTTACTCTGCAGCATCTTTAAACACAAACAGACCCTTCCCTTTGAAATTATTACCAAAATACAAACACACACACACTACGGGAGGTTTACTGCAGTCACACACTTGACTAATTGCTTTGAGGATTTTTCTTCAATAACCCCTAAATCCCCTTTCCTAAGTCAGCATGCTGCATAGCTATTCCATTTAATATGTATTCTCTGATTTGGGTTGCTGTCCCTTGGCATATTATTTTTACGTTCATCTACATTAAGCTGTACTTTCTATTCACTGACCAAATCACCTACGAGGTCTACATTTTTTAACTGCTCTCCATTACTTGTCATATCTACTCTGTGGATGCAATCAGAAAAGTTCAATCACATTCAATAGCCTCATCCAAATCAATTACCTATACTATAAACAAGAGAGGATCCCAAATGAGTCTCAGAGTTGGACTATTTCCATCTCAATGAATTAGCCACCCTCAGCCAATTCGCAAACTTTAATCACCTTTACAAATAAGGTCCTTCACACTTTGAGCAAGGCTGTTGTTGCTAACAGCTTTTAAGGTAGAATTTTATCAAGTGTCTTCTGCAAATCAAAATCCACACGTCCTGCTCGTGATACCTTCTGAGGAGATACCCAAGAAAAAGGCAGCAAGTTCACACCCAGCAAAACTCCACGCAGAGCCCAGACTCCTGCTCTGAATCATGTTTTGCAGGACTGAGCCATGTCGGTGACAGCCTAAACACACCTAACGCCGCGTGGTAGTGTCCTGTCAGTTAGGACACCAAGCCAAACCTCCCCAGATGGTCCTGTGTATTTTAGATCACCTGCTTATCTCGTCTTTTCCTTCGGAAGTGCGTGGGGGGAAGCAACAATTTGAGGACAGTCAACGGCCATTTGCGACAAACAAAATTTTATAACACAGCTTTTTTAAACTACTTCACATCCTTGTGAGGATAGATTTTTATGTTTTTACGCATGGGAAAAAACTGAAGCAGAAGTAGGTTTAATGACTTGCCCCGAAGTCCATGACTGAATTGAGAGTAGAAGCAGGAATTCTTCATGCCTAGTGTTTCCCCTCAGCAGCAAAATCATCTTTGGCCTTTTTATTATTTCACTGATTTAATGTCTTTTTACCCATCCTGTGTCCCACTTCGAGACCATGGCAACCATCCCTGCGTGTCGCAGAGCACCGTGCGCTCCTCAGCAATGACTATCAGAAGGTCCTCAGCCATCGCAGGATCCTCGGCTCGGCTCGCCCTGAAACCAGCCTGTGTCTCTGATGGCTTTGGGGTTAGCCCAGAAATGCTAGTCTAGGCTAACAGTACTCAAAATACCTGCAGAATCCGTTATTCATTCAGTGCTTGTGAATTTGGCCAAAACGTTAAACTGGGGTCACAGTTTCCACACATGTAGAACTATAATTAAGCAAGCCACCTGATTTTATAAAGTCCTCAAGAGCCCGCTGCTGCGTACCGTACTGCTACTTCTTCTTTTTGCCCCTTATTCCTCCTGATAACAGGATGAAGAGATACAATGCTATGCAGCGTAATGAAGTCCTTAAAAACGAGAAGGTGTGAGCCAGCCTCGGATCCTGCCTACATTATGGGAAAGACCAAGATAGTAACTTGTTTTTAGAATTGTTTTACCAAATCAAATTGAACTAACAAATTTTGAAAACTCCTTCCCAGAAAAAGAATTACTTGATGCGTGAGAGGCAGGACTACCCAGGTGTGCTGTCTCTTCCTGTCTGCCTTTAATCGCTCAGCCAGTCGTCCATTCAATGCACCATTCCTGCTTCTGAAGAGGTTTTTTTCTTAGTTTCCAGTCCTCATAAATCTGATCTGTCATTGTAGAATTTCTAATAATATTAGATAAAACTTCACCGATTTCTCTCTGGAATAAACTATTTAATATCCTTTATTTAAGACATGTGTGTGCAATCAATTCTGCGGTATTTACTTGTATTACACACACAGTATTCATCATCTTGACAATTTTTAAAAGTTTTAGAACACCATTTCACTTAACAGTTTTTTTAAAAAAAGATTTATTTGATGGTTAGCTTTGGAACAAGTTATCTGCATTAACTTCCATTGTTTTGGCATAAAGTAGTTCTGTATATTTTACTAACAACAGTGGAGACATGATAAAAGATGTAGGCAGAGAGCCATAAACTGCTCTTGCTGGAACCCACAGTATTCATGTAAAAGCATTAATTCTTTTGGACTTTGATTGGAAGACGTGTCTGGGTTCGGCCACTTGAATTTTATTACACAACTATGTATAAAATGTTGTACCTGGATATAACAATTTTAACGGCAGAAAGACCATTGTAAATCATAGACAGTATAAACTTGTCCACATGATTGGAATGATATAATGGATATTGTAGTCCCTAACCACTAGCTAATGTTCTTTATGACACTTAAATAAATGACCTGAAAATAAACGAATAGCAATACGAAGTCCTCTAAACCGGATCATGTGCATTTCCCAAAAGTATGCTGGAGAAAGACAATGTCTACTTAGCACATTTTTTGTGTTTACATTTTCTGCGGAACACTCTTGCTCCAGCTATTCCATTTTTCCTCTTCCAGACTCATATTAGTTTTTCTTTTCTGCTTCCTTTTAAACAGAATCATCTCTCCATCCAGTACCTGCCCAGATCTCGGTCATTTATAAACATCACGAGCACGCAGGATTTCTATATTGCCATCCAGCTAGGAATCTCAAAGATGACTATAACCTGAAATCTTTTAAGAATCCTAACAAAATTAGGAAATAAAAAACTAGCTCTACTTTACCGAGGAACAAACCAGAATGCAGGTTCAGCACACTGTCCAAAATCACCAGGGTTGCAGAATAGCCAGAATTAGCCTCTGAATTCCAAGATAACGGGCCTAAAACATGCTTTCTTAGCTTCTGTTTTGCGTTGCATATAAAAAAAAAATTTCCCCACCAATATCACCAAATGGTTGTGCCCTCCGCCTCCCCTCTCCATCCCTAGATCTCAACCGTCTTGGCATGCTGAAGCCAGGGCACTTCCTTCTCCTCTGCCAGCTAATTACTTCTGGGCTTGTTTGTACAGAGGGTGTCATCAACGTCAGCGATGCAAAACTGTGCTCCAGCGGTTCGTTCGGAGACAGTATCTGCTCCCATAAAGATCATCAGAGTTCCTGAAATCCCTGTCTAATTTCAGAAGATGCAGCCGCAGAGAGGCTGGATGCGGAACAGCAAAGACGGGGTAGGAGGCTGCTGGGTATCGAACAGACCTACGTTTAAGAAAAAACCTAGTGAGCTACAGGAGCAAACGCGTAGGGTTTAGTCATTGATAAAGATACATCCATTTTTCTCATCTTAGTTACACACTGCACACTGATCAGCTATAAAAATGCCACAGTATTCTATTTTTAATATGGGCGTTTTTATTTTTATTGACTCGATGCTGTGAAATCTTGCACATGTGAGATCTTCCAGAAAAAATATCACCAAAGCCTACAAATATTGCCACTTTCAACAGATACAACAAGGTCTTTTCCCTTATATTTTAAAAACATGTAAAGTGTTTTACTAGTATGAATAACTCACTTTTATATATTTAAAAAAGACAGTCCAAAACAAACGATGAAAAACTTAGATTTCTAATTTTAATACTATGACTTGTTCTCAGAAACTAAAAATATTTTTCTTCTTTTATTTATTCCGATCTTTGAGGCTCTCTGACATTCAACAGACAATTTTAAAACTTTATGAAGACCCTAAAAGCAGTAAGCCTCGAAAACTTTTCGCTTGCTGCATCCTGCTTAGAGATGTTTGGTTAAAAAGATGGAACGATGGCTTAAAAATTAACTAAGCTTATGCACAATGAAAATTCCATATACTAAAAGTCAGTTTGAATTTGTCTGAATATTTGCCATTTTGACTGCCAGCTTTTTACCCTCCCCAACTTGTACAGTATGCATTTTCTTCGCATTTATGCCATGAAACCCCACGTGCAGGAAACGCATGTACTTCTTAAAACAGACGTGCATTTTCCCTTGCTCTTTCATAACATGTTGTCCTGCTACATTGTATCTGTTTATTCACAACACTTCATTTGTCCTAATGAAAAATTACTTTTGGGAATTGGTTTCTTTTCATGGCACCAAGGGCCACTTTGTGCACTATTTTATTAAAAACAACAACAAAAAAAGAATGGAAGGACGATGATGTCACTGTTAGATGAATAGAAACCACATTAGAAGGACTAACTGAAGCGCTGTTTTAGGTTAGATCAAATTATGAAGGCAAGTTTTGAGTCTTGTCTGCTGTTTAGAAGAGCTGTTCTCAGTGAGGGAGAACAATTTGTAAGAATGGATAGAAGCTGAAAAAGTATTTTAATTCTGAAAAACTGGCACTTCTGTACCTTTACTTAGATTTGCAAGTAAACTTAAAGACAGTTCTGGAAGTAGAGTGGATAAAATTATATTGCCATTAAAAGGGTTAGAAATAATAAAAGAATATAAGATAAACAGCTCTCCAAAGGCCAAATAAAGGAGGGTCGCTCGCAATCCCAGACAGTCGCGATCAGGTATATTAGCAACCTACCCCAGGCCTCGGAGCTGCAGCACGTACATTGGGCAGCTGCCGCATTCCCTTTGGCATTGCTGCGCAGGCACGGTGTAACTCCCAGCTTAACAAACTCACAGCCGGGGAAGTTCCTTCGTCTTCCTTTAAACACGATCACAAGTTTCTCCTTGCTAACTGTAGTATTTAGCGGAATTTATGTGGCCTAAAGTACCATAGAGGTTCTTGAAGAGCTTATACGACTCTAATACCGGGAGCCCATTGGGCTCATACTTGTTGCAACAGACAGTAATTTTGCAGTGATGATCACTGCAACGACCGGGAAAATTCTACTTTTGTCCCTTCTTAATTTCTGCCAGATTTTATCCTGTTCCCACACTGAATTTGTTTCCGCAGCTACTACAAATGAATGCAAAACTACACAACCCGTATTACTGGCCAGGCATTGCACAAACACAACCGCACGGACATTTTTGAGCTTTTAGAACTTTGTCCGCTGTGTCCTAAGAAAAAACATAATGGTCACCAAAGCAGTTTTGTAGAGGTCAAACTGCAACAGACAGCAACTAAATCAGTATACCCTTGGTTTTTATACTTAATGTTACAAGTCACCCGACAGTAGTAAAACTGATGCATTTGTATTTGCTTACTCCACAAGAGATTGCATCGAATCACAAAACTGGGAGAGTAATTTCAGTTCAGTGATTTTTTTCTTGACATTTTTTCTGTGCCACTACTATCATATTTTGCTATACAGCAAAAACAGTTGTTCAGTGTGGTCAGGTGTTCCAAAGCTGTGCTACAGCTCAAACCTGAAAGCTGGAAAGAAGATTCCCAGTTAATATTTAGGGATGCCTCATTTGATATTAGGGTTCAGTGAAGTTGTCACATACTCTCCGTGATCTAATTTCACTTCCTAGTGTGTAGCAATGGTTGTAATTCTTCATTCAGAATAGGGAAGAGATTACTTGTCAGCAGTAATCTCCAACACAGATAATGCCATATAAATATTAGGGGCTTATAAGCATGGACAAGGATTAGGAGCAAAGAGAGAGAACAGAAAGAAAACTGAACAGAGCCAAGATTAAGCACTGAGAAGGGAGAGGCAAAAGAAAATACAAGGTCTGTGGCTGAGCTTGTCTTCCCACAGCAGAATATACACTTTCATGGGCAGACTAAGCAGGGTTTACAGAGAGATTTGGAGTGCTAGCAGCATCTCTCTGTATGCGAGGTGGAAGATACAGGAAAACAGAAATATTATTTGAGATATGTAATCATTTCCCATTGTCGTAATCTTCTCTGAAGTATCCTCTCTGCATGACATGAGAGAAATACAGAAGCAGAGAATCACACACATTGGAAGGGGCACGCAGAGATCTCGGGTCTAACCTCCTGCTCAGAGTTAGATCCCACTAGACTGGGTTGCTCAGGGTCTCGGCCAGCTGAGTTTTGAACAACACCGAGGATGGAGATTTCATAGCCTCTCTGGGCCACTTTTCCAGTGCTTGATTACTGTCATGGTGATTTTTTTTTCCTTGTATTTAGTTGGAATTTCTCTTGCACCAACTTGTGTCCACTGCCTCTCATCCTTCTACCGCCCACCTCCAGGCACGGCCTGGCTCCATCTTTCTCTACGCCCTCCCATCCTGTTGGTGCAGACAGCAACAGGATCTCCCCTTCGCCTGCTCTTTTTAAGGCTAAACAAAATCAGTTCTCTGAGCGGCAATTCATACGTCCTGTGCTGCAGCACCCTAGCCATGCCCACAGGTCTCCGCCAGACCCGTTCCACCGTGTTCTTCTTGCGTTGGGTGGCCCAACACTGGGCCCAGGTCTTTGAATGCTGGACCACGCTGCACGTACTGGACACAGGCAACTTCTTCCACACACTCTGACATCAAGCGTGTAATAGGTGTTGCTGCTAGCAGCTTGCCGGAGGGACAGCAACGTGAACGACAGCGTCAAAGAGAGCTAAGGCTGGCAGGGGCAGCAGAACTTCTGCCTGTGGACCGACATCCTGGGCAGAGGGCGAGAAGATGGGGCATACAACGTACGCACCAGGACGGACCCAGGGAAACGGCAATCACGAGCTCCGACCTCCTTCTGACAAATCATCCAAACTACTGCTCTTCTGGCTACAAATCAGCTGAACGCAACAACCCTTGTCAATCTAGTGGCACGGTGGATAAGCGGACAGGATATAGAGATACTGCCAGAGATTTAAGGCTGGATCGAGATCAACCACAGGCAGTTGTTTTTGACTAAGTGACAAGTGACTTGGTCCTTCAGATGGGGACAGACGATGATGTAGGCAAGAAACCAGAGAGGTCAAGAGTAAAGAGAATAGAAGAGAAACATAATAATTCTCCCTTTCCTCAAACCGTATCTTCCACCTAGCTTTCCAAATATATTCTGAGTGAAATCCCCCAGTATCTAGTATTTGACACTGCCAAGAAATTTCACTTTTTCTTAGAATTTACACTTATCTTTCCAATCTAGTTTCAGTCTGATTCAACAATGCTCACACTGTGTCAAAGATGCCCAATTTCTAACTCTACGCTGAATATTATATCTGAATTTCTAACATTAAAATTACTGCTTAAGGATGCACTGTAAAGCCTACATACTAAGTGATCAGGATTTTAACCGAAGCATCCTGCAACCCTAATTCCCCTAAATACATGGAAAAGTACCATCTTCTAAAACATGAGCCTGCAGTGAAACTATGCAGAACACGGACAAAGGCAGGTGAAACTAATACAAAACATAGTTCTTGAAAAGCTATACTCGCCTTGTATTGATTCCTGTATGCTGCTACTCATTTCAGACAAAAGCATACCTATTCTAATCCAGCACTTGCGGGATTATTCCATGTCGTTACATATTCACCACTGACAAATTACTTCAGCAATATCTCAATCACTTAAGGTCAGTAGAAAAAAAAATCAGATGATGATTACTGCACTTTAATATTGGGAGGGTGACACCGGGCCCACTGAAGTCATAGGCAAAACTCCCTTTGTTTTCAGAATATCACCGTAAACATATTCTTTCTGAATTCACATCTTAAATATATTTAAGAACCTGTGCAGAGTTATAATTTCTAAGAGCATTATTCTTAATTAACTAAAAGGTGATCATTCGAAAATTCCCCTAAAAAATGGTAAGGAACCACAATACAATTTGATAATGCAGATGAAAATAACTTATGCATTATTTTGTGCAAGACACAAAAACAATTTTCAAAAAATGTATTTAGAGCAAGATGGGAATCAATACTTTTTAGAAAGGTAATTTTAATTTTCTGTACTATTAAACATCAGACTGCTACAAGGACATTGCAAGGTAGTAGGCACACTTTTGGAGCAGTGAGAGCCACCCTGATAAGGACTGACAGAACTTTAGAAATTGTTGACTTAAGTTTGGCTTTTGCAGAACTTCAAAAGAATGGATTACACCATGGGGAAAAAGAAAAAAAAGCCAGGCTTCTAAGAACTGCAAGGTTTTTAGGGTTCTATAGTATCCTAAGGGATTGCTCATGTTTATTAGTGCTTACTTAAGTAGAAAAAAAACAACTCAGCTCCCGAGTGCTTATTTAGAAAATGCAAATTTCACATATAGCTCCAGACAATACAGTATCTCTTCTTACTAAACAGACTTGGAAATGGGTGCTTGAAAACTGATATTACACCTTAAATCATCCAGGCTTCTGCTTATTATTATTTTTTTTTAATTAAAACTAATACCAGGATCCTGTAGCATATAATTTCCTGTTTTGTGGAAATCCTTCTAATCAGGATATTTAGAATGGATGTCCCCTTTAAACAGACTGTTTTGCAACATACGCAATGCAGAAGGGAGTGCTATCATAACACTTCAATAGTTAAGTGACTTTATGAGAAAAATACTTCCAAATGTTTCCTAAAACCTTCCAAACCGCACCAAAGAACATTATCGTAATATTATGTTTCCCTATGGCCTCCAATATTTAAGCTTGCTATTCTCAAAATGATACTTGGACGAAAAATGTAAGTTTATGTAATGTATAAATTGTTCCTAAAAGAAAAGTTGCCTTTAAAATTACTCTGTATAGATGTCAGATATTTTACATTTCCAATAGCTTTGCTGTATTAATTGAACAAATAGCATTCTAGTGCTTTGGGCTGCACATGACTAGCCTGTATTTTAAAGCCGAACAGTCACTGTGTGATCTTACTCATAGCAAATACTGAAAACAATAACTGTCCTAAATGATTACATCTCAAGTTTCGCTTCATAGATATCCATATTTCTTGCACAGTATACATAATCCATATAAACTGTATACCATATATCAATAACATATTCCAGCGAATCCAGCATCAAAGAGTCCATTTATAGTAGGTTTTCATTTGACTCAGGGTTGTAATGTTCTGTGCAAGCATAAGCTAACCATTTCACTGATTTTGCCAGCAAGCTGCTTTTTGGCAGATTATTGGCAGTATGTATTGGCAACAAACGAGTGCAACTAAGCCCGTCTTATAACTTACAGGTAAATAATGATTTTAATAAATTTATATAAAATGTTCCACTTGCTCACATCTGTTTTTGATAATTCATTCAACTGCGCAAATGCAAACTTCTGTGCGTTTCTCAGGAAAACACGTATTTCACCTTAATTATTTAACACTTTCTCAGGTACCCCAAGAAATAAATAAGCAATGAAGCCTACTTTCACTTGAAGGCTTAACTGAAGTAAACTAACATTATCTGAAAAAGCCAGAGAAACAAATTAAAAATGATTTTATACACACAAAAATCTAAAACCCATTTTGTCAAGAATACAACAATGAGGTAATAAGAAAAACACAGGACTACGGTACAGTTATCTCAGCCACAGGGGCATTAAAACCGTAAGGTTGCCCCCAAGCCTGAGGACTGTATGGCAATGCAGAGCCTTTGCCCCTGTTTGAAAATGTGCTACTGTATTAAATAAATTGGTATTTCCCTACGCTACAACTGAAGGGTAAGCACATACACATTTGCATCTCAGGTAGGCAGAGTGGTTTAGCGGAAACCTTGAGTTTTAAGCCCAACTTTGCCAGTGAGTCAGTGTCTCATTGTCCAAACACCACAAGTCTTTCTTCTTCTCTAGAAGTACAATGGCAGCATCTCTCTGCCTTTTAAGGATTAAGGTTTTTTTCAGAAAGCTCTAAAAACATTATTACTACTAGCAGCAATACCATGAAAGGAGAAAACATCCGTGGACTTCCTTTTTTTTGGTATAAATCAGCCTGGCTCTCTGATGCTGGTTTAAGATAGCTGAGAATCTGTCCCTTAACGTGCCGCACCAGAAAGCTGCCGCCGCATCCCGGCGGCTCCTTGCAGAGTCTACGCTGCCAAACTCCTGCAAAACCTACACGGCCCGTCGTTGAGTTACCTATTAAGGTACGTGGCCCATTGCTGAGTGACCTATTGAGATAATTCAATATAAAATAAAATAAAAATATTAAGGTCCATAAAACAGGAAGAGGAATAAGCAGTTTTTGTAGGAAAAAGAGGAAAATAGTAGCAGTATCAGCAGCACTGTTACCGTAGATGCATGTTTGCTGGCATGTACTAGCACGGTGACATTATCTGCAGGAGAACAACGGGGAAAATGGTGCCTCCACCCAAAGTCTGTGCCGCAAACGCTTGCGGTAGGGTTCGAGCTAACGATCCGTTGTGGGGTGGAAATGGTCACTTTGGACAGGACCACACTGCAAATCAAAACAAGCCCTCCAGAAACCTGTGGAGACGCAAAGAGCTTGGCAACGACTGCTCAACCCAATGTCTCGCTTCAACAACCCTAAAATATTAATGGTGGTGGAAGCCAGGCTCCCAAATCCTCCCGTGCTGACCGGCTGGAAGCAAGGCCCATACGTGTTCAGCCTGTGGAACAGAGCACCAGAACTGGTGGAAACAATGCACTTTGACATGTTTGACACAGCGAACATACATGCCCATGCTGCTTGCTGATATATTTCAAAGTTTTATTTAATAACTGTTTTAAAAGGGGGTTGTAATGAACAGGGAACGACTGCAACTATTAAGCATCAGATTTTATTTGCACCCAATTCAGCTTAGAATTTGCTCACATTTTTATTCTTTTACGGAGTCAGCAGTTTAGGATTTTGTAAAGCTTGGCAACACAGCTAAAACTCAGTGAATCCTCATTGAGATCTATTGGACGTGCTGGTAAAACTCTGCACTGCTATAGTGGGCTTGCTGTTAATTTGATCTGCTTCAAGGATTCAGTATCCTTCCAGCACGTTATAGACCTAAGGGCATATATTTGTATTGTTTAAAGGCAGGAAATTCTGTGAACTGAAATGAGAACATATCCCTTTTGCCTTTATGGACTTTTGTTATTTTCTCTTCCTTTTGGGGTTTTGGAAACAAAACCAGTGAAAGCTGAAAGTTTGAACAATAGCAAATTACTTTTGAGGAGGGAAAAAAAGTAAAATGCTAAGTATACTTTTATAGCTTTATTCATACACTTTGTATATATGCAAATCAGACTTATCCAGGCATCAGAAAATACTATTTTCAGCTTGGCCTTATACTGCAATAGGATTATACTGTTAATGTCAGAAAAGAACATGGACTTTGCTGTTTTATTATTATTCCTTTACTAGTTTATATTAACTTGTACCCCACTGACTTCAGGACAGAGCAGACTTGTTCCATGCTAACCACAGAAGCAGGACAATCACATTCTTATTGCAAGGAGAAAAACTAATAATCTTCATAACTCTCCAACTTCTTGTCCACCAGACCCCTATGTCCTTCCATCAATTCATGCAAAGGTACTTCTAAAAGTACCGATTTCTGGGCCCCGTTTACAGTGTAAAGGCATACAAAGGAGAACTGGTGAGAGGTGAAGAGGGATGCACACATTTGACTGAAAGGAAGAGTTTGACAGATACTGCCTTTGAGACAAGTACAGCAGCAAACTTTCTTATCATGGCCCTCTACTAATTAGCACCGGGCCCGGAAGCGGAGCAGCCGCGTTCGCAGGGATATGTGATCTCGACAGGATGTATTATTCTCAGTGGAGCACCGCACGAGTATGTCCATACCGTTTTTGGCACTCAAACAAGCTTGGTTAGAGCAGATGAGGTATCTTTAGTACACCCAATAAATTACGCTGTAATACTCGTAAGACTAAGAATAGCATATCCTACAAGAACAGGGGAGAATTTACTACCACTTAACAAGTTACCTTGCATCAGCTGAACTACGGTTATGGCTCTCATGAATACTCTTACCTTGTGGCAGACCACAAGGATCCAGCTAAGCTAAGTCTGCAGCAAAACTTACTGCAGTACAGCTCACAGGAAGCAACCTCAACTACAGCGGTATCAGCAAGAGTCTAAATACTTACCCAGCACTCGCACAGGGCTGCTCCTCGCATTGGGCGTACAACAAGCAGGCTGTTTCCATCTAATAAGCTTAATAGCTAAATATAAATGACAGTGGGATGTAAAGCTTGAGAGACATTTGACACCCAAGATACTGCTTGGCCACTGGATTTCTTCTAGCTAGCGTTTCTTCACACTTGCTAATCCCTCTTCCTGGACAGCAGTAATTATGGCACTGGTGGCCTGCAGGACTTGGGTTTATTTGCTTTCATTTGGCACAGCACTTCATGCCCATCTAATCTGCTCTCGGAGGTTACAACAACTGAAGCAGGGATCACAAAGGGGCACCATCAATCATCACCATAAACAGAACTCAGCTGTTTCGATGCAGCCAAAGTCTACGGTGGAGAAGAATCTTATTAAGAGATTTGAAAGAGCACGAAGAAGCAGCTTCACTTTGAGTAAGCATTCACAATAACGACTTCCAAAGCAGCACTACCGACCAGCAGCACGGGCTGAACGAAGAGATGAAAGGTGCCCATGTTCATCTGCGGATCATCTGTACTGCAGATCTCTACGTAACAGCAAAGGGGATCCATAATTACCATCTGTAGGACTTCGTCACTCCTTCCTCCAGAGGTGGCCTCTGCAGAAACAGAGGAAGACAAGGTGCCACCCCATACATCAGTGGCACGTTACTTTCCTGCTGGAAAAAGCAGGGATCCAAACCCTAGTAGCTAAGATAATCACAACTACCACAACTAATGATTTGTTCTTAGGGTCATGGAACCATGCATGCTCTCTTATTCAGAGCAGACTAATCTAATACTTTTGCCTACGTGGTCAAAGAACTACTAACATTCTATTTTGAGATGCAGCAGCATAGAAAAGTTTATGTCACCTAGTACGTGCGACTCCCTGTACATCACCTGTTTCCTGATCCTGCTTACATCTCTCTTTGTTCTCCTGCAAATGTAATTAAGGATTTGTAGGAGAAAAATAACTAAGTTCAAGAACTAGACAAAAAATTGGCTGTGTCACCATTTACTAAAAGTCATGACAAATTATAAGGTCCAACCTAAAGGAGCAGATGCACTGTGTGCTAGGTTGCAGTTGCAGACAGAATTTTTTCTGCTAAGATCAAAAGAACAAGGTGTTCATATAAATGGCATTTTATTTTGATCCTATTATTCTATATGAGCTAGAAGAGAGATCAAAGGAAAAAATACCCAGGTTTCACTATTAACGCTTAACATAGCTCCAGATGGAAAATCCTTTCCAGATTGCTAGTGCAATTTAAAGCCCAACACATTTTTGTTTTTCTGTTGTGCAATATACCTGAGGGCTCTGTTTTGATTCCTTGGCCACCTCTTTCATTGTGGAAAATTGCTTCTGATACATATATTTTCAATTATTTTCTTTTTTATTATAGTAATCCCCTGACACCCTGACTTTGAGGACTCCATTGTTTTGGGTTCAATCCACTGTCACAGAGAGACAGTCTTTGCCCTGAAGTAGTGGTAGGATAATAAATAGTGACTGCGTAGAACAGTAAGGAAATTCAATCCTGTTGGAGGCCAATCCTCAGCTTGGTTCAGCCCCTGCCACTGGCAGTTCCACTGGAAGCAAAGCATACCACTTTCAACTGAGTATGTAAATGAAACCTAATGGTCCTTTCAAATATGTAAAGGCTCCTTCTGATAGCTGGCAAGAATAAATGGGCTTTAATATGTTCTATGGCATATTATGACCTTATCTGGGATCAGTACTACTAATTAATAGTTCTGCTGCCTCTCTCAGAACCCCACAGTGTTGCAAAAAGAAAAAAATAATCATATATAATGTTTCTTACCAAGCCAAAGTATACAAATGCATTTTAACATGCATTCTTTCTTTGCAGGTAAGTTTCTCCCTGATGATTCAGTAATTTATGGTGGACATTTCAGAATATTACTTCCAGCGAACTTCCTCCACCTGCGCAGAATATTCAGTCCTTTTGCAAAGACAGCAGAAATCTGCTCACAAACAGGTATAGCTTTTTAGATTACCTTTGGAAAAAAAATCAACAATCTAGCCTGCATAAGGAAAAAAAAGAGTGCATATGTCCCTCTTTCCTGCCTTTCCTCCCCCTCTCCAGTTGCTATTAAAACATTCATGTTACAAAGTCGTTCCAAAGTTTATTGTAAATGCCAAAAAGTGGGCACCGATCCCACATGAGCTGGCTCAGTTATGACCTACCATCTTGAACATATTCATTTTATCCAGTTCAGTGCCAGGAGGTTTTTCTTTCTTTTTTTTTTTTCTTTCTTTTTTTTTTTTTAAACTTAACTTTTCTCTAATAATGGTAGATTGTACAAATACAGTGAGATAGTAAGTCATGATTCTGGGAACTTATTCAGCGAATGCTAAATGCATGCAGGTGAGCTGTAGCCTAGAATGAACATTACAACTACGAGTTAAACTAGACAAAACATCTCATGCTCAGTCAGAGTATGTTCATATTACACATAGCAGCCAGCTGGCTATAAATCCAAGAAGCAAGCTGGAAATCTTTAGAGTTTAAATGGATGAATACAGATATAAATGGAAGAACAGTGCTTTGTCATCATATGCATGACTTTTAACCAAAAAGAGTGGATTGCTTTTATGATGGCTTTCCAAAAGAGTAACCTTGCTGAGATGAAACTAAAGAATAAGTACAATGATTTGAGCATTCCACTTTTAAATTGTATTTGCTATCATGTTTTGAGACAACCAGAGAAGTCATAGTCTGACTCTGAATAATTGTAATATGGGTTTAGATACAGGTATTGTTAGTGAATAGGACACAAGCTTTTCAACAGCACCTTTGCAGCTGATGATCCATAAACAAGATTACTCTATTAACTTCTTTCAGATTTAAATTACCACAAGCTGGGCTGTAAGAAAGTACAAATCAATTTTTTGCCATGTTTCCAACTCTACATATTGTACACTATAGTCTTCTGTACTCCAGCCATATGAATCACTGAACCTATGGACAATTCTCTTTGTGCACATGCCCTCTGCTAAACCAGCACCTCCCTCTCAGGCACAAAGGATATCAGGGAGAGATGTTCTTACATATATATATTTTTTTGTGATGAGAAACACAGCTTTGTCCTATACAGGCCCAAGAAACATCTTAAGAAGTTTTCAGAAATGGATGACTTTCTAGAACTCTGGTTCTAACTTTACCCCACTTGAACAGAACATGCTCTTACCAAAATAAATGCTTCCTCTTTCTCCACTCCACCTAAAGCAGATATAATTCCCCCTCTTGAATCCAACATCATAGTTGAAGTACTTGCAAGACATGCTAATCAACCCAGAATTCAGATAAGCTTTAAAATTACAGAGGAACTTCACATAGATCAACTATGTTCACATACAAATTTTCAATTAAAAAAAAAATCCCTGATGTTTAGAAGTAGCTGTAAGCTCATGGTTTTGATGTGCTCACTGACAGAATCAGATGGAAACTGTAGGAAGACTGATAACAAGTTTGCTCCCCAAAACTTTTTGCCTATTTCTCTGAACTGACTGAATGGGAACTGTGAGGGAAAGAACAAAGATTTGCTGTTCTTTACAGTCACGCAATGAAAGTGTAGGTTAAGAAAGGAAGGAAGTATTTGCAGATTTCAGATATTTCGTGGACCTTTGTTGCTTTTTCCTTGCATTCAGATCTAATCTCAGCTCAAGCAAAGAGCTGGACTTTCATGTTCTGCAGTACTTCTGTAATACAAAACCCAAACCATTTTGACACTTCTGCCAAGATGGACTCAAGACACAGATTTTAACTTCAGCTTTCTATAAGGCATTTACTCATGCTTCTAAATTAAAAGAAAATGTTTTACCAAGAGAGGGCTTAAAATGATACTTCTGAATAAATTAATAAAAATATTTGACAATTTGTTTGTGTGTTCACAGTAGAACATGCCTACAGGATAGAAAGACATAGCTACAACTTCTGGAAGAAGATTGGATAGACAACTTTTCTGTCTCCTTGTCTCCCACATCAAGTATGTCAGAATCAGGTGATATTTAAGCCCTGCAAATAAGAAACAGTGAGAACTTCTTTTATAAAAAGTTTTTAATTTCTGATACCAAACATGATGAACATGCAATATCTCCAATTCACTGAAGTTATCATTAATAACTACTGGAATATTTTTAGAGGTCCTTTAAACAAAAGGATCATATTCTCACTACAATTTTGAACAAACAATAAAATGTGTTTAGTTCCTTAGCTATGATCAAGGTTCTGTTTTGGATTATTTATCTGAATTGGGAAGTCTTAAAATCAATTGGTGTTTTACAGAACTAATTTCTGGGAAAAAAAGAAAAAAAATCAACAGTTTGAAGGTAATAAGCTATTTCTAATATAACTGGCTGTGATTTTGAGGTAATCTGCTTGATCATATATATATGAAGGACTGTAAGATTAATTCAAAAGGTACCAGTACTTATATGAAAGTATAAACTCCCTTAACCCTGTTTTAATTTCATTATGGTGCTGTACCATCTTTGGTTCCAAGAAACTACTTTTTGTACAGCAGCATTTTATCTTGCATATTTTTTCCTATTGTCTCTATTATCCAGACCCTTTTTCCCTCTCCTCTCCAGATCAAATGTTTTCTTACTTCAAGAAGGCATTGCATCCTAGTTATATCATTCTTTTATATTTTATTACGCTCTTCCTGTGCATACTGAAAGCATATTGCATAGGTCATGCGAAATGCTGCACACTTTCCTAGCACACTGAGGAAAAAGGGATTTGAGCATGGTCAGCATCTTGTGGGAGAAGGGCTCATAACATGATGTGCCCATCAACTATCAAATTTGCCAGATAGTACAAATATCAGCAATAACTGACATTGCAAGTAATTCTGAACACGGACTGGAAAATATTTGGTTGTCAGAAGTGTTATGTGCCAAAACGGTGTCAGGGAAATTTCCAGCTCTCACAAGAGCATTCGGCTAACTCTGGATGGATCATCTGTAACTTTCGGTGCTTTCTGGAAGCTCCTTCCTCCTCTTCCTTCATTGTTCATTGTGAAGAAAGTAGGAGATGAAACTCTCCAAAAAACAACAACAAATACACATTAACCTTAAGTACCTCGGGCTTTGGCAAACAGGTTGATCAGGGGAAAACTTAACTTTTATACTTGAATTTGAGGCAAGTAATGGCAATGAGCAAAAAGTCAGGGACTGTGTTCACTATTTACGTAACCTAGACTGTTAGTTGAGAACCAGCTTTCAGAGCAATCACCTTGCTACTGAAAAACCCTCACGGTTCTCTGGTCAAAGTTACTGAATAATAATGGTGGAAGGAGACACACGTGCAGCACCATCAAATGGACCTGGCTAACAGATAGAAAAATATACGGACGATGGGCATTGCATATGTCAGGGGATCTCGGCAAGACTGGAGCTGAGGGGAGATAACATCCCTAAAGGGATGTAGGGACCTCCGCATGAAGAGGAGATTTGACATTAATATGACTTAATCAGATCGTATAGTTCATATCATTGCATAAGGTCATGACGAGGCACTGTAAACCACTACGGCTGTGGTCAGCTCACTCACCACTGCATTAAGTCACAGTCTCAAGGATGACAGAATTTCAGCTCTTTTTTTTTTTTTTCTTTCAGCTGATCACCACTCTCTTAGGTTTTAACCATTTCTTTTTCCTACGCCTTCTTGCTTACCTATGGCTTTTCCTCTTTATTTTATTTCTACTGAAGCTACCACTGTGAGGTTCAGGAAGGGAAGTCTTCATGAACATTTTTGTTTTTTTCCTACAGGCCTCTCCTTAATATATTCCTTCTTTTTATTTGTTAAGTGCCCAGCAATGACTAAAAAAAATAAAGTCCCTAAAAATAAAACAGTGATAGATATCAAAGATGAAACTTAGTAATTATTTTGCAATTAAATGATCCAAAAACATCTGCAAATACATACATAGAAAAGGTCTACATTTGTCTACAAACACATTTCTTAACTTTTTTTTTTTGATCATTTTCTTTCGATGAGAATTACCAACTTACAATTTTCAGTGTCTTCTAGGACTTTATTTCTTGAATTTGTATAAAAGGCTTAAAAGTATATATAAATGCATAAGAAGCAGCCAGGAATACATACAACGGTCCTTGTGGAAATAGTGCAATTAGATTTAACACACCAAACACTCAAATTACTTCTGACATTTGGTCTGAGTTACTTCAGATTTTGCACCTATGAACAATAAAACCACTGGTTCTCAAGGAGACTGATTATTTTCTTTGCAATATTTTACCACAGAACAGTTATTCTCTATTTCTACCAGATCTGACAGCATTCAAATGTGTTGGTTTTGCTGCACACTAAACTAGAAATATGATCTCTACTTGCAAACTACTCTCCAAATATTTTCTTCTGACAATTCTCAGCAACTATATTCAATAACAAGCACGACTATTGAACTCTGAAAGTATCAGTGTTCAGTAATCTTCCTACATTTACACATTGCAGCTGCAGGATTTAAATTGGCAATAAGATTCTGCAGGGCCATGATCGCTCCCATAGTTTGGATGCTTAGCATAGCCTTTTGTGATTTTTAATTGCCACTGCTTTCTCTTCCTTTATTTCCAAATGGTTGATTCACAGACTCGGTCTTCAAGGAGCCACTGCACTTCCTTCAACTCTTCCTTAACCACAGCCAGCCCTTTGCTTGACCCCACCTTTAATAAATGTACAACTGAGGAGTCTCAGCTAAGAAACATATTAAGCCTTATGAGAAAAGAGTGAATAAAGCAACGCTTAAAACCCAGAATTATGACAAAAGGCATTCCAAACCATCCGGCAGCCATTGTGGCTTGTTAAGAGATTATGATGAAGGAGAGTCACTGCTAAACAAGATAAAGATAAAGACTGCTAGATTTTTATACTTTGTTATTCAATAACAACACAATCTGTAGTCTATCATTTGACTCCGAGTTACACACAGGACATAAATGATGCATATCAGTGACCAAATAAAAACAAAAATTCAAAACTTGACAGGTATACCCTACACTCGATACTCTTCATTATCTGTTAATTTTAAGTTAGAATTTGCAAAAAGCTAAATCAGCAACCTACCAGTTCACCCAGAAAGAGAAGCACCTTATCAGCGAGTCTTTCTTCTCCACTCTGATACGCTTGGAGGTCCCTCCAACTCCTCCGAGATGCCCGCAGGGTCCACCTCACCCCCAACTTAGATATATGCACACAGGAAGTCTCACAGGTGCTGAGCTTAGCTTGACTACTCACATATTTAAGGTTGTATATATTTATGTATAAATGTGTGTGTATATATATATATTTTATATATATATATGTACATTTAACGACTTTCTGGAAAAAGTATCTCACTGTATTGCTGGACCTACATTGCTATGAACAGAGTTGAATACAGACAATATGAGGCTAAACTCTTCCTCAAATATGCTCTCACAGAAAAGGCATAATTTTTTAAAGCCTGTTAAGTCCATAAAGTCTTGCTACTTGTATCAAGCAAATTTCAAGTGTGCATTTGAATTCTGTGAGCCTCTGAGACCCTGCAAAACCTAGCAGTACGTCCATGAGTCTAGCCCGTTGCTAGAACAAAAGCTTTGCACTTCTTATGTAATTCAACAGGTATAATAGAATCTATGCTATTTATTTTTGACATGCATATTATAGATTAAATAACGCAGACACTGATTTCATAAATTCAAGTGCAAGTTCTAGAGATTTAAGGAAAAGATAGCGATGTGACCAGTGGAGAAATTCTCTAATCCGGTACAGTTTTTACATAGAGACCTTGAAGAAGTCACCTCATTTCTTCCGCACCCTAGTTCTCCATTAATAAAATGATCGTAATGTTTGTCTATCTCCCACAGGTGTTGTGGCGATAACTGCATTAAAGAGAAGACATGCAGATATTACTGGCTATATAACTTCAGTGCTAGGAAGGAACGAATGGAGCAATTGATATCTTAGGAAAACTGCGCACAAGATTGCTAGAGAACATCATAACCTTCCCATCGGGGGAACAGGGCAAAGTGGTATGTATGAGTTCAGTGGATCCCAGGATAATTCAGGTTGGAGGGAACCTCAGGAGGTCATTTAAGTTCAACCTCAGGTGAAAGCAGAGACAACTACAAGGCTAGACCAAGACACACACTGCTTTATCCTTCAGGTCTTGAATACCTCCGAGGATGCATGGAGACTCACAACCTCTCTGGACAACCTGAGACACAACCTGAGACTGAGGAAAAGAAGCCACTGACTACCTCAGCCTTATCTGCGTCCACTGTCACTAAATCGTCTACCTCAACTAGCAATGGGTCTACACTTTCAAATAGCGGTAGAAATTCTTTTAGTTGCCTTCATTTCCCTCATTTTTCAGAAAGATTGCCTCGAGCTGTTCTACTTTCTGCTGAACACCCATCCATATGAAAAGAAGCATTGATTATCTTTGTTACACACATATCAGATGGTCGCCTGCAGTGCCACCTAAAAAGTAAGGTTTGGGGGAAAACAGTAGAAGCATTAGAAGCAGGAGGAGGAGACAGAAGCAAATGCCCACCTCTCAGAGGACATCAAACATCTTACAGAGAAAAGCAAAGAGTAGAAGAGCAGTGATAAATTCTACCCCCACTGCAATAGAAATGTAGAAAAGAGCTTCATATGAAGAGCTTCATGCTGACTGAAGGTCACATCAGGACATGGAGAAACAGATGACGGAAATGGCTATTTCAAAAGGTCTGAAGTTTTCTGATGCTAAATTTATACTTGATGCTTAGAGTGAAAAGTGTAACAACCATCTTCCTGAGTTAAACATCCTCAGCGATAACAGCAATGAACAAAGGGAAATCTCGAGTCTGGGAGTCAATGTGACTACAGAATTTTCTGAATCAGCACACAAATGAAAAGAGCTGAAGCTACACACCCAAGGAAAAATCAGATGCTCCTCAAAACAGAGAAAACACCTTGGAATACTTTCTACAACTACCATATTTCATTTTTCCAACAGCCCCTGCCCTCAAACCATCCAGCTGATATATAACCCAGGAGCCCTCCTAAAATACACGTTGGTAAGAAATTATTAGACAACCTAAGATTCAAAACAGGCCTTCTTCTATCAAACAATCATCTGGGAGATTACCCTATCCTCTCAAATAATACCCTAGTGATATACATCATTCATTATTTCCAGATAAGACTGCTGCATTACAAGACATCCTGCTGTAAAAACACCAACTACTGAGAAGTTGTAACGCAAACATAGCAGCATTAAATTTCCACAGTCCTATCACTCTTGCATTGATGCTCATTTCATCAACAGCTTGCTTATCACCATTAGTAATTTATAATATCTCGCCCTCAGTGGACTGGTTTCATATTATGAAAACAACCAGTCTCAACACCATTCTTCAGAAAAAGCAGAATTGTTTATATCAGAAGCCCAGACTTTTATACACGTATATAATATGTGAGACTTTCTGAGCAGCAAATTATAGAATCATCCTGTAGTAACTAAGCGCATTTTCCACCCACAACAATTCCAGATTCTAATGCAAGTTTCATTGTTTTCTTTATTTTCTTTTTTTTAAAAAAACACTCTTTTTAAGTTCTCTATTTTTCTACATGTTAAAGTCATTAACCTCCCCCTGCCTAAGTATTTCATTAATCTTGAATAGATTTTCTTGGAGCTATGGTAAAATACCATAGCTGCATAAAACCAACTACAGGAAAAACCGAAGGCTCATTCTCCATCGTCTGCCCTTATTCCCAAGCAGAAAGTAACACGGCAGTGATTCCTGAGCTTTTTAGGTCCATTCTGTCACAAATGGTAGAAGTAACTCCTGGTTGTATATCATTCTGAAATGGCTTCAGTGCTACCATTAAGGACCTTTGGCTTAATGGCTAAGACAAATGCAGGAAGCCTCCTATTTCCAGCTCTGCTATTTATTAGCTATTGCTTTTTTCAACAGTCCCCTGATCTCTCTGCAAAATACCTGCTTATTTTGCCCTGTTGCCAATAACAGCAGTACCTGAACTATTCGGTGGCTTTCTAATGTTACTGTAGCACAACCAATAGTATCAACAATAAAAAATATTTTTATGGAGCAAAATCCAGTCTCTTCTAAAAAAGTGTCTCCCATGTATAGTGTTTACAATGAGTAATAGAAAACACTGTTTTTAAAATTCGGGAATGTAGTCTTTGTCAAAAATAGCTCTAGAATTATTTGCCATTAGTTATTTGTTACAACTTAGAATCTTTATCTAACTTGGAAATTCAGACTTTGGTATTCTCATTCTGAGTTTTGTAGTACCCTAAATTGTTTAATTACTTTTTCCAGGAAGAAATACAGAATTATGTGTAGATACAGTAATGGAACCAATGATCTTCCACTTCTGAAGTGCTCTAGTTACCCTGAAATAATAAAAATACATCAAGACCGCAGCAAGAAAGCAAGTGGACAGTTCTCTACAGCATTTCAATAATAAACAGTATAACCATGATACTTCACCAGAATGTTCAAAAAGTAAATTGAATGGCAGCATGATTGCAGTGGTTCCAGTTATGTTAATTAGGCTGAATTCATGGTTCATTGGTGCTGCAATTATGCTGCAAAGAAATGCTGCAAGCATGCTATCTCATCCCACTGCAGCCTGCTGAGTATGCTGCCATTATTCTTGTTGTGGCAAAAAGACTTTCTAAAGAGATAATACGTAGTAGTCACATTTATACTTACACCACACAGTTTACAAAGACGCAATTAGATAACCGCATTTTGATACTTTCTTCTTTTACAGATTTAATAGGAAAAATATGTTTCCAAATTCATTGGCCAATTTTTAAGCATGCTTTACTTTGCCAATTTGCATACTAAGCATACAAATTATAAGCCTTATTAGCCCCATTTTAAGCATGGGGTAAGTAAGATAAAGAGGTAGAGAGAGCTGCCCAAAGTCATGCATCTCCTCAGCGGAAAGAGTACCCAAATGACTTCTGTCTTCTGCTTTTTATGACATCTCCCAGTTGACTTATATACAGGATATAATGCAGGAATCACATCTCACTCAAAATGCAAAACCTTCTGCTGTGAAAGAGTTTTAATAAGTGACAGGTTTGTCTTCAGTGTCTCACTTTAATCAGGGCCAACACGTCAGGAGGGAGGGGGTCTTCAGAGACTCACGCAGCTGGGCTAAGGTTCTGCCAGGTTGCCATAAACTTCACTTTTCAGATCTTCAGCAGACGCCCATTACATACAACTAAATCAAACAAATGACCAATCTGTGATATGCACAAGCAAACAAACCATCAACTAGAAATCAATCTGATGACAAAGCTTGTCTTTTAACCCAAGGCATATTTAAATCTATATGCTTGCAGTGGAGAAAGGACATGTTCCACTACCATTTTACTTGCATTTACTTTAGTGACTATTGTTATGTGTTCAGTGTGTTACTCCTGATGATTAGATATATGTTAAATATAGCTATAGATGTTCACACATAATGACCATTAAACTACTTTGTATTTTTAATATTAACTTGGAAACTAAGATTAAAGAATCTGCAATACTGTTAGATTGAGCCCAAGAATAATGAAAGTAGTAGTTATTTCAGCAGTATCAGATTTTTAATATTAATGTTTCCTTGTTCTCTGAGAATTTTTTGGTAAAGGAGCCCTTTGTTGCCTGCTCCGT
>NC_088104.1:4967500-5122500 GCF_036370855.1 Dromaius novaehollandiae | reverse complement strand
AGCTCCAGCTGTAGCTTGTTTTTCAGCAGGAGGTAGAAGGTGATGTTCCGTATTTGCTACCAGCACGGGAAGAATCTGTTGTAACTGCACTAATAATACCATTGTCAACACATATGGAAACTTAATCCCTCTGAAAACATATGAACTTGTTTTAAGGCTCAGCTTTGTACCACTGAAAAATTCTAACTGCAGTGCACAGTTTCAGCAACGCATTTCTTTTTAGCTGCTCCTCTCATCATTTTCACTATTTCTATTTTTTAGACAGGTCACCTGTTTGAAATATTTTAAAACAGAACTGCAAGTAAGCCATTATTTTTGACCATTCTCTGAGCAAACTTGGCAACTGTAATTTTCTGTATCTACTATTGATATACTCAATTATGAAATATTCTCCTCATGATGATGCGTGTAGCAGTTTACATATATATTAAAAAACTCAAACTTCATTTAGTACAAGGACAAAGTAGGAGTCCATCTTCAAACATAGTTCCAAAAGTAAATCACACATCAGCATATAAAATCAAAAGAAATACAGCATTATCACAATCAGGAACAGAATTTAGAGTGCTAAAAAGAAAAAAAAATCAAAAAGTACATGCCTAAAAGCTATACCTCCAAATTATATTTAAAACTTTTAATTTTTAAATCATCCAACTTTTCTTTTAAAAGTTAAAAGATCATGCAAAACAAATCAAAAAAAAAACAACCTAGGGATTTTTTCCTTTTCTATAATGTATAGCATGCTTGTATCATGCTTCTTCACATCAGAAATTCAGGTCTTGTCCATCCTAGGAGACCGCATGGTGATTGGAGAACTGGAGTGAAATGATCACATCATCACACGGAAAAAGCATGTGAAAACTGAGCGCAAAACTGCTTTCTGGGTGGGGTTTTCTTTGTGCCTATTTTTAATTTATTAACCAATGTTGGTCTTCTGCAGCTACTAAACAAATCAGATGAAAGTTTGCCCTCTTTGTTGCAACAGCCCTTTCTAGTACAGAGTAAGAGATGGAAACGAACACACTTCACCACGTACTGGTCTTCCAGGGGTGGGGACGAGGGGAGACGGAAAACGCTAGTCTAAACATTTTATGATCTTTAAGACTAAAAAAGCTGAAAAAATTATTAACAAGAAACAAACAAACAAAAAATCGCAAAACAAAAAAATCCTTTCCAGGTTTCCTTTATGCATCATAAGGCAGCAATAGAAATCCCAGCCTTTGGGAAAAAATAACATTTTTGAGGCTTTTTTTTCTTTCTAAAGTCCTCTTTCATGTTTGAGATACAAACCTCCTATAAGTTACGACTGAGTGCCTAGAAAGACGACCCCCATTTACCTACTATTTAATACCAATTTAAATTATTAGGTTTCTTAAAGAGAAAGTTTCTGACCTCCTACATTTTATAATGCATATAAAACACTCTGACTCTTATCAACCATTTAATTAAATAGATAATTATATTGTAAGTTTGTTCTACTTGCCATTCACCAGAAGCTCTGTTTCAACACTATTTCTGAAACGATCCTGTATGCCCGTCATTCAGAAGTTTTGCTTTGAAATTACTGAGATTATTTCCATGCTATTGATGACATTAATATATGCAAAAAATATATGCAAAAATCCAGAAATAGATGTGCAGTTGCTAAGTTTATGGATCTTGTTCGATCGAATTTATATAGCTGGAAGAAGAAATTGGACTCTCAGATGATATAAATTACTATAATTGACTTCCATGGAATTGCAGCACTTTAAGCCAGCTGAAGATCTGGTCCACAAACCATTAGGCATGGATGATCAAATAAACCATTTACAAAAGTTGATCTCCATGCTTTTTGCGCCAGACTAAGTTACAGGGAAGATTACAGTCATAACTTTTGGGGAGGGGGGAGGGAAGTACTCTTAGCTGCATAACAAATGTGAAAGAAAAAAATTCAAATCTCTGTATTAAGCTCAGTACTATACCTTTATTTTGGTGAAAAGCTTTACGGCATAACTGTGACCCAACTGAGGCAATTCACAAAGCAGGCATCTGTTCAGTGGGAAACTGTTTGGTTTAGAGCAGATACCACTTCTACTACTGACAAAGTCAAGAAAATGGAGTCTCTGTCAGAATCATACGCTTATTTTTCAGAATTAAAGAATCCATGTCATAGTTAAAATACTTTCATATGCTTAATGCACTTACTGCAGCTCTGCTAGAAAGGGCCTTTAGGTCTATGTTATAATTGTAATGTTTTCTGGTTATATTTTAAAAAGCTAAATTAAAATATAATATAAAATAAATCCTTGCCGGACACAGCAGTGCCCATAACATGAACCTTTATCTGAAGACGAAATACATCTATGACTTGAAACGAGGGTATTGATCATTAATGAATGGGAATGCTGATCAAAATATCATCTAATTAAAAGGTAGGCGTGATGGGATACCCTGCTGGCTTTAAATGAGAAAATGTGATTCTGACTCACTTTGTGACTGTTGCGAGTTTGAAGTCCTGCCATTTGATCTAACAGCAGGTGTAATCTACAATAGGAGCAGAATATGCGATGGCCCAAGACGCCTGCCTTTCTGAGCCCAACTTAACAGGACACTTGCACAGCGGCATCAGTGATGGCTGGAAACAAGTCTATGCGTGGGTCCACGGTTTTGTTTGTTTTTCCTAAACCTTTCAGATTAACTATTAAGAACACCTAGAATTCCCAAGGAAAACAGAAAATATCACGTACTTTGCTGCCTGATGCACTGGTATAACAGAAGCAGCAACAGGGGATCGCACGAAGGGATCCTCCTCTTTGTATACAGTGTGCTAATAAACTGTAAACCTAAATAAAGAAAATTGACTTTGATACTGATTCAGATAGGATGGATCAATCAATTTGTTTGAATATCCTCAAAAGCCTACACATCAGAGATCATTTTGGATCTTCTCCCACAACAGCAAAACCCCAGTGAGGGAAGAAAGAGTCAATATAGTCTAAGAGTATCTTAGAAAATGCAAGTCAGCTGGGACAAATTCAATCTTTGGCTAAGACCTCTCCAGAAATAGGCCCTGATTAAAACATTAAAGTCTTGATTATTAGTAGGTATGAGACTTGAGCACAGGAGGCTCCTACAAGCTCCAGACATTGCGAGTGTGTGTGAGTGAGTACGTGTGGGGGAGCATGCATGTGTAAAGGATTTCAGTTTAGTCTTTCAAGCCAAATCAGCTGAGGACAAATATTTTTCATATATTTCAAAATGCGGTTTTATAGTTGAATCCTTTGGGGCTTGAGAACTTTGCTCACCATGGGTCTGGGGCGTTACAGTTACACAGTCATCTCTGAAAAACTGCACGCTAGAATAGCTCTAAGAACCTTACTGCTGATAAAAGGTACCAAGGATCTTTGTGTTTATGAGCCTTAAAGCAGATCAGCACCTACCAGTCACACCAGGAAGTCCTCTGCTCCAAGAGGGGTCAGGAATGGAAAGCTGACACAGCTGCTGTATCCTTAAGTGACCTTTAAACCGTCATAATATAACTAAATAGTAGAATAAGCCACATCTACGTCTTTTCATGGTAATGTTGAAGTAGTCTTCTTGGTTGCTATCATAACACAAGCTTTTATTTCATACTTTTCAACTATATATTGCTGTTTCCTAGTATACCTGTGGCACATGTTACCATCAGTGGAGACAGAATTCAGCTAGCTCTGGGAATCCATCCACACACATATCTACGGGTCTGGAGACTTCAACCTCACTCAGCTTTTCATTCATCCCCTTGTATTGCCCTTTGCTGTTGCCGCTTCTTTCCAACCTCAGCCAGAAGCAGTCCTTACTGAGCAGCTGTGCTGGGCCCCGCTTGGGCCAGGCACTTCGTGTCATGGACCAGCTCAGTTCCCACGCGACTGGGCTCTCACAAAACCGCTCCCGCAGTAGAGAGTAGTTTTCACATGCAAATCTCAAATCATCTGGCTGCATTATCCATTATTGCAATTTCTGTTTTTAGATATTGTAAAGACTTTATATAAAAAGGGCAATATGGAAAATGATTATATCAATGTAGCATACAGTTCCACATTTTAAACATGCATAAGTCAATAACGCATCTAGGTTGTTCCGCTGTTTCAGAAAGCTCTTAGGTAATCAAGCCCCATTGTTCCAAGGTGTTAACATTTTAGTTTGCTTTTAACTCTAATTTAGCAGCTAATTTGACACAAAGTTTCAGTTTAATGATCCTAACTTCAAGTTTTTGGCTTTGCCTGATGATATCAAGGTTCAAATGAAGAAGCAAATACTGGTCCCGTGCCACCTCCCAGGTGTTGCTAGGAGACACAATATGTTCATGAAGGATCTAGCAAAAAAATAAACCCAAATTACCAAATCCTCCAAATTCCTTGATTATATACAACTAAAGACACACTAGCTGCATACTGATGACTGCATTGATCAAATTAAAAAAAAAAAAAAAAAAAAAAAAAAAAAAAAAAAAAAAAAAAAGATTTGACCAATGTAGAAAGCTGATAACCTGCTAGAGCACGTGCCTAGTTAGGTCTTTAGAGTGCCCCGTAAACTGTAAGTAATGGATAATGTACTTTCCTGGAGAGGAAAGCCTTCTCTCCATCCTTGATGTTTCCCACTCCGTTCTCCTAATGACCCTTCATTGAAGATGGCAAGCTTGCTTTTCCATGCAGCTCTAAAAGACAAACCTAATTGAAAGAATAGAGTTAAACGGGTCCTAATTTAATAGATACCATTTTAACTCTTTAAAAGCTCTTAAGACTGAAAAAAATCAAGTTAGATAAAAAAATAGTTAATACCATAACTTTACATGCACTTAGAAACCTTGCCTATTTTAACTTATAGATCATGCTCTTTGGAACGGCCCTGCTCTATCTCATAACACCACCAGGTAACAGTGTATTTTACTTGACAAATAATGCAGCACATAGTACAGATTTGCTTCCTATCACTTCAGCCGAGCATTTCAAAGATTTTGCTGTGTACTATGGCTGCCGTGCTGACGTTCAATTCTGATGTAATCTGTAAAGAGTTAAATTTCAGACAAACTCTCAGAGGTCCTCAAAGGGGCAGTGGATTCTCTCTGCTGCCCTATTGTAAGGGTGGTGATTAAAGACACAGGTTAGCGCATAATCTATGGCAAAGGAACTGCTAATCAGGGGATACAAGAGAACTGTTGCAGGTTGTCACAGTGCTTATAGTTTGCTCAATTAATGCTATAAAATGCACAGAAATTAAATAAGCAAGGTTTGTATTAAAACAAAAGGAGTTTTTTCTCCACTGGAAAGCTCCAATAAATAACAAATGTAAAGGTCTTTCTTGCATGTCAATAAGTAGCTTTGTAGTAAATGAAAACAAAATAGAAAAGAGACAATTTTGTTTTGTCGTAAATGCTCTCACAATTAGTATTCTAAAAACCATGCATTTTAACTATTAAACTAATATACAGAGATGGATTAAATCAACTCTACTTCCTAAAAAGTGCAATACACTACCCCAGATGAATTTTCCATAAATTTCATGGTAGCTTTATATACTATTTTATATATTCAAAGAGATTCCAAAAACCTCAAGAAGTTACATATCTACTGTCATTGCTATTGTCACATGCCACAGAAATATTTTCACAAATAAGAATATGTTTTACGAAGCTTAATAAAAGCAATGAACTACAGAATGGTTTAGTTAATGAGAACATCACCACATTATCCTCACTCGTTAGGTCAAGAAAAGGCCACAAATTGATCAAGATCGAGAAAATTATCTTCACTTTGACACAAAAGCAGATGCAAATGACTGAAAAAGCTGAAGTTTTTTTTTAAAAAAACAGAGAAAAATAAAATAATAAAATATTACTTTGAGAGAAAGCTTCTACATACTTTGGCCCCAATTAAAAAAAAATGGTGGCAACAAGAACACAAGCACAAAAGGGAAGACTGATGATGCAGCTGCTTGCTGCAGAGAAAATGAGTGAGCACTTGAATAGCACCATGTTGATTTATTATGCATATAGCTCGGAGATACCTTCAGCTTCATTCATTAAGAGGTTAAATTCTGTTGCTAAAATCGGTTAGGTATTTCACCTCTTTACAATCAACTGCACGATGTACTACTAGATCACAAAATCAGAAGTGCATGGCTTGTAGTCTGGGACAGTTCTTGACAAACATATTTAAACTTACAATAGACCTCAATGCAATTTAAAAGAAGTCGGGGAGTGAGATGACAATAGGAAAGGGTTTTACGGCAAGCCTCGATGTCCAGGAACGGCACTGCTCAAAACAGACACAACACCACTTTTCCAAATAAGCATTATATAGAAGAAAACCACCAAAATTAAGAAGAGACATGGCAGGACAGCAACTACTTCATGTAAAAGTCAATCTGCATATGCTAAAAATCCCGTGTATGCTAAGACCTAAGATACACAATATGTAAGTAGTTAAGATGCAAACAAGTTCAGTAAGACCAAATATCTCTTGCATGATGTCCATAACACTCCCGAGCACTATTCGGCGCGTTAGATCACCCATGGGAAGGAGGCTGGTTATATTTGTTCTGCCGCCTGGAAGCCCCTAAAGGAGTGGTCTAAAGGCCACCTACCAGCGATGCAATCTAACGCTACCAGGACGTGTATGCTTGTTTATTCCCTTTACAGGGCTAAAATTCAAAGGCAAAAATGCAAATCAATGGAGGGTGTCACATTTGATGCTGGTATTTAAATTCCAGTTTTCCATATCTATTCTTGCTTTCTGATACTCAGCGGTGGCAAACACAAAATCAATTTAAAGTTTGATTGTCTGTGTATAGTCATAGCATCAACACTGGAACTATGAATAACTAAAGATTGCTAATTTAAGGGAAAAAAATCAATTACTTGTAGAACTTCAAGCACCAAGCAAATCTTACTTTGACCAACACATTGATAAAATATGAACAGTGAAACTCTGACAAAGTATTCTCACTCCAACAAAACTGTGCACATGAGTCTGTGTTAGGATCTGCTTGCAGATAACCCACCAACTCCTCATGCTGAGCATTTCCATAAAGATATTTCCAAACGCTCCTTTTCAGACAGTTTGTTTACCCTTTAGTTTTCCATTATCACGTGCCATGAACGATGGCTTGACCGAATGCCAGGTAACTTCAGCAGGACCAGGACAGTGTCCCCGAGGTACCTATGTGCAATGCATGTGTATTCATGCATTACAGTGCACAACTGATGATTCTTGACATCCTAGCTTATATTTACATCTGTATTAACTTTCTACCTTTAGAAATAAGAGAAGTGCAGCTCTCCATGTCTCTTCTAGTTATCCAGACACATTTGAGCAACAAAAACTTGCAGAGTTATATTTATGGGTACACACTAATTCTTGATCACAAAATACCTAATTGTTCCCAATAATTTATTTTCTGTCTTGCACTTTTTGCCTCACAGCTCTAGCACTTCTACTTTTTGTAATAAATTTTGTCTGCAGTAATTCATACTATTCATAAGAATGGGATTTAAAAATAATATTTAAACAAATGTTGGAGATAACAAGCAAAAGGTGCCTACAAGAGAAATATTTAGATGTTTCTGAAATACATTTACCTAAGTCGACAATGAAGTTTTATTTGGCAATTCTACATTTTCAAGCTATAGGCTCAAACTGGCCAAAAAGGAGACTAGTGCGTATTACTACAAGTCTCTTACTGCATTCATTTATTGTTCAGTTCACAGTCTCTGAATACAACACAATCCTCCAACGGAGTCAGCTTTCATAATTCAGCAGTACAAAGTCTGCAAACACATGTAACCTAGATCCATATTTCACAGTGACAGCATATGATAGCAGAATGTGAAGTATTAATGCTAGTGTCACTACAGTCCTACACTCTACTGCACTTTAAGAGAAAGCAGCTGCTGAGATGAAATGTGTGCCAACTGTCTGAAGACAGAAACATAAGAAACATTCCTTCTGTTACAAAGGCAGCGACGCACACAAACAGACTTTCTTTTAGACTCAACAAGCACAAAGTTTCCTACTTTTGCCTTTTACATTTCTATTTCAAAAACGTTCTGCAAGGGGGGACGAGACGGCTGCACCGAAGTCGGAGCTTCTCCCGGCAAGGACGCTCGATGCCAACGGCGGCCAGGTGGTGCCCATGCATCTGCAGGAGAACTTGATGGACCAAGGTCTGGAAGGGCCACCAAAGACACCGCGCAATTTGCCATCTGCACACCAAAAGTGATGAGTTCATGCACACAGGCAAATCTAATTGCCGCCTAATATCTCAACAGGCTTGTAGCAGAAGTGTTAGGACTTTCCAGGAATATGCTACAGCTTTTCAAAAGCAGGAGTGAAACACCCTGCTGCCTGCAAACATCTTTGTCCTAACACATCTTTGTGGAATATGTGGTGTGCATCACTCTATGAAAAATTTAGTTAGGCTAAGATGTTACAGAACTGTAAATTGAATTAATAAGGTCCACTTTTCTCATCTATTCTTCATATAAAGATTGGTGAAGTACCCACCTACCTTGATCTACGTTTAGTCCTGAAGTAACCGCACAATACGCACGACCAAGTGCCGTATCGCTACCTTTTAAACACAGGGCTACAGTCACGGCAAGCGTGTGACATAATCTGAAATGTTTGGCTGTAATTCACTTAAAAACTAGTACAACCTCATTGACCTCCTTATCAAACAATTTATTGTGCATTTACAGACTGGACAATGAAACAGAGGAGGTAAGGTATTAATGGTGACACTATTTGGCAAGCTCATAGTGCAGTTCATTCAAAAGGCAATTTTAAAATTGAATGAAGAGGTTTGACTAGGCAATAAAAACAGCCACAATGCCAGTGAACAGTACTTAGGAGGAAAGCCTCTAATTATCCTATTTATAAATCAACAGCAATTTTACTGATGACTTCTTCTCAAACTTGATTAAAATAACTTCAAAAATTAAAAAATAATCAGATCATATTTATTTTATTAAATTACAATTTAAAAGTATTATTGATTCTCGTCATAAATGAAAATGATAAAAACTTGAGGACAAGAATGAGACAACATTTTTTAAGAGAAACATTTGTACAACACTCTGCAACATAATTATAGTGCTGCCCTTGGGGAAGGGGATTTTATTTTATAATGAGAATGTTTACACTGTTATGGGGTTCAATCTATCTGGGAGGGAAGGTTAAACTTCTTTCCATTAAAGACAGCCTTATAATGAAAAGCTCTGAAAGGAGAATGGAGTCTAATATAGTAGATGTAATGGCCTATTAAATGATTCACACACACAAAATGAATCAAATTCATTGTATCTTACTGCTCTTTTATGACAAAATTGTTGAAAAAATAAAACTATTGTCAAGATAATTGCATATTACATATACTGTATTACTGTAACTACTATTCTTATTGGGTGACCCAGAGCCTACATTTTAGGTACATTAATAGGACATTATATTTTAAATACTTTATAGTATTGGAATGTTGCACAAAAATCTCACTTTCACTCTGAAGGCAAAAATCAATTTAGACTTAAAGTCATGCTGCAATTCTGCATCATTCTTTTTCAATTAAATTTTTGCATACATTCTTTATGATGTCATTTCTAAATTCTTGCAACAGATGTTTGTTTATATCCCAATTTACTAAAATGCTGCCGTACTAGTTCCTGCTATTTTCAATGTAACCTCTACAACTAGCTTATGTTTCCAAAACACAGTGCGATAAATGTTTTCTTAAACTTGTCCCCTCGATCTGCTGCTAAAAATCACCATCTCTGATCATTACACAATAATGTACATTGCACTTAAAGGAGCTGGAATGTATTGAAAAAAAGGCTAGAAATAAAAGTCATGAAACAAGTTTGCAAAAATGCATCACCAGAATCAAAAAAATAGACAACTTTTAGGCTTTGTATGAAGGTTAAAAATTGTCTTACCTTATCAAAACCTGATTTTACATGAGACCTACAGGCAATAAGTTGGCCTACTAACAACTGCTCTGCAAAACAATTACTGTTAAGACCTAGTCTTGCAAACATACATGCAAACCTACTTTAAGTGTAGCTAGTCATCTATATAACTGTCCATAGTTACTTAAGCACAGTTATATTAAACATTAAAATCTTCACATTATTCTTATCTTTACAGGCTGCAAATGTTTCGTAATACAGAATGCATTATTTTCACATGCTGGAAAGTCATAGGATATTCCTGGTGCTATCACCATGCAAGTGAAAGATTACATTACTACTAGTAATGAAGGAACTTGAGTACTTAGGTACTTTTATCAAATAAATAAAATACACATTTAAATAGAGGGCGGTGTGCTCGTTTTTCAGGACTAATGGCCTTGGGCCAGCACAAAGAGTTAGAATTTCTCATTTCAAAGCTGTGGAGCTAAGGTCATGCCAGCCTTTGCAGGTATACCAAACCTCAAAGTATTTGCCAACCTAAAATAATTCCACCTGAGTTGTATAAAATATAAGCTGGAATTTCTAAAGTGTCCTGATAATATTTAGACTTCTCGAGGGAGTAAGGCCTTGGAGAATTAGGTTATTTATATTTTAATGAATAAATCCAGGTGCTTCAGGACTTAATTAAGCACTCGAAGGCTCACACACTTATTTTCAGCTTTAAGGCCCTTTTTCAGTATTAAAAATATTTCAACATTTTCTTTATTAATTGTGACAAGAATGACGTTTAATGCAACCACAAAAGCATGAGTGGTGCACAATGACCCATGCAAAATTCTCCAAACACTGATGCCTTACAAACAGCCTTTTGTGAGCACCTGCTTATTCAGGCTGAGAAGTTCTCCCTTTCTTATCTACAGCTGACCATAGAAACTAGCCTATTTTAAACACATTCACCTGCTAGGCTACCTAGGCTTGACGGATTCTTTATACATTTCCCCCTTTTCTTTTTTTAATCCTGTCTGAAATTTGACATGCTATTTCACAGCATAAGACTATTTCTTAAAGCTTTTAATACTGAGATTTGAGTTAAGAAAATCAAATCAACCATACTTGAATTACAGGAAGTAGGGCAGGAGTTTTCACTTTTTATGTTCCTCTGGTTAGAATTCAAAACAACAGAAATGTACCAATCTCATAACCTGAAATAAGACTTGTTTTTCCTACAGCCCACTCCCTCTTCCAGAAGAGGAGCCACAGTTCCCAAGAACCAGCCAAATGCTATTAAACATGATTGCAACAGAACAAGTTAATGATTCAAATTTCACTGAAGTGCCAAGTACAAGAAGGTGAGAAATTAGAAAAGAGCATCTATTTTCAGAAAGAAGGAAGGTAGTGAAGTAAATAGCAATTCATTTACTTTGTTTGCAAGTAGGATACATTGTCAAGGATAAAGTTTTACCCATGAACAAGACACTATTAAGATGAATAAAATACCCATGCATACATATGTGATAGCTAAGGAGATTGAGAAGGATTACGCTACTGTAAACAATGGCAAACTATAAGAGTTATCAACACTTATAAATCTTGAAAGAGAAAAGACAAGCTAGAAGAGTTACTGAGGTCAAAATTATGCAATTTTCCAAAGGTGTAGTGGTAAAGAGTAGGGTGCGAGGTCTAAAAGGCTGCTCGATAACTGGAGAACAAGCAATAGATTAATTAGTCCATTAGAAAAATGGACTCCTAATTTACCAGTAGAAGAGCCACTCAGACTACAATTTCTAGAGGCAATCAAAGGTAGACAAGGTGGATTTTATTTCAAGGCTGTTTAGAATACTTTCAACTTGGAAAAATATAGCCTTGTCCAACATTAAGTATACTACCCGCAGTGAAATATCACCGATAATATATGTTATCCAGCAGATTCTTTTTCGATTCAGTCATTCAGAACTATGCAAGTGTGGAACTAAGATTTATTCAACAAATACTACTAATAATGAACATTCATCAAATGAGCAATTTATTTTCTCCCCCTGCATTTTTTCGCGTTTGGGTACCTCTCCAAAGCCTGCTTTCTCCTCTCTGTATTACGACTAGATTATCCACAGTTCAGATATCTTTATTACTTAATTGGAGTACTGACACATCATACTTTTTTGATGGTTGCCCATAGGTTTGCACTGTATACTAAGGCTGAGCAGGATGTCCTCCCTAATAATTGCATTCCGGTATCTTTTCCCTACTTACCGCACTGTCTTACCTGCTATCACTTACCTACTATCTGCTCAGCAGATAATTCAATTGTCTAGATTAGGAGAAGTTAAGTGTTGCTCCAGTTCCCCCATGAAAAGGTTTAAAGAGGCAAAAATAAAAAACAAAGGCCTTGGACCTCCAGAAACAATCAGCATTCCAGTTCAATGTCACATGCCCACACAAAACAGCTCCCTCGTTGCAAGGCATCCCTCTAGTTACCAAGCGCTTTTAAAATTTCAAAGTTAACAAATGCTTTCAAACTTCATTTTCCTCCAGAAAAATCCATTCGTTTTCCTTATAGTAGGTCTTTTAAAAGGGAGTCATAACTGATGGATTACAACATGTTTCTACCTTTTCAATCTGAATTTCATAAGAATAAAATAAACCACAAATGAAAGTGCTTGTACCAGGCACATTGAACCTTTCTTCTTCTATTAGCATATCAGCCTGCAATCATAACTAGATCAATAGCGAAGATATCTGCTTAAAAGAGCACCATGCTTTCTTTTGTCAGAAATTCATTACTTTTTATTAGGGTCATTGCTTGAAAACTTCAAAACACCATATGGACCTAATTGTGGTTTATTTTGGCAAAAAGGAAGACACTGTAGAACAATTGAGGCATTACATTCTACAATTCCATTACTTTCATCCCTCTCAGTTTTATTACTGTGTCATTAAAGGCAACTTGAGTGAGCGAAGAATTATAGTGTCATGTGTACGGGCTAGTAGATTAATAACAAAACACACTCAAGTTTAAAGGTATCTAACAGCTGTTTTCATTATTTTGTGTAAATACGCTTGAAGCATATCTATCTGATTAGTGGAGAGAGTGCTCTTCTCTGTCACATGCCATGGGCACTGCTATGTGCAAGTAATCAAAGTGCTCAGAAAATGAGTTTACATTGCTCACTGCTGAAATACACAAATGTCAGAAAGTGACTGCGCATCAAAGCTTAGCCAAATCGCCTGCTGCAAACAAACAGGCTCCAGCCCGCGCCCCGGCTCTCGACGGTCCTCGGCAGCTCAGCGACGGACCGGGACTCGCCGCGAGCCTGAGCGAAGGGACGCTGGCGGGATAGCGAGCTGAGGACGTGCAGCCGAAGAAACCAGCTCGGCGCCGAGCACCTCCGAGAAAGGCCTCGGCTACCTTCAACACCAAATACACCGTTTTACGGCAGCGATGCTCAGCGACTTTAGGGATATCACCTTGGGCATTGCTGGGGCGGGGGGGGAAGAGAAAGAGAGAGAAAAGAGACTGTTTTACCTATTTCTTTTTTTGCGACTTGCTTACCATGAATTCTGAGTGACAGATAATCCTTCCCTTTACTGGCAACAAAAGCAACACAGTTTTGGCACCCAAAAAGGGTCAAATCCTCTCGCTTCCATATATAGGCACATAATTCAAGACCAGTAATTCAAAATCAGATTGCAGATAACAGAAGTGAACTCAGAACAGAGAGACCAAAAGACCTGTGATGAAATCTGATGAAGGAGAGATACAATTTCAGTCACTGAAAGGAATTACTGGAGAAAAATTTCTTTCTGCAATTCATTTGCTTCTAGTGCAGATTGAGGCAATTTTAGTATTAAACCACTCTGCCCAAGGATGCAAAGGAAAGAACCACAGACTCATCAAGATGATAAAGTTAAAATAGAATCATTCTGACTCCAGTGAGCTCCTAACAAAAGGATTTTAACCAAATGCTTCAGTGAGCAAAAGTAAACTGAGGCAATATTGAAAAGGCTGCTTACCAAGTCACGATACTTAACATATTATGTCTAAATAACATGAAGTATTATGTTCCTACTGAAGCACATCTCACCTAATATTTTCCCAAGTAGCCCCAGCATTTGGGTGAAATATAAGGGCCCACAACACATGACACACAAGGCTAGATGCCCTTTATTAGGATGCCCCTATATTAGGAGCCCTCAAAGACCATGAAACACCAAAGTGTTGCCAATCTACTCTTAAGTAGACCCAGACTGGACGGGATCACAGAGGTCAGAATCCAATCTTCTGCAACCACAGGCAGTCGCACAACACGTCGTTAGTCTAAAAGGTCCTACAAAAACTCCCATCCCTATCTCCTGCTTTAGGTTATATCCTCTCTTATCTCATATCCACATCACAAGCCACAAAGCAACACAGCCAAAGTTTACTGTAGCAGACTGATGCCTCAGGAACAACAGTGTGCTAAAGGAAGAGAAGAGAAGGAATCCAATGGCCTGGCCATGGCATGGCTTTCTTAAAAACCATTCTATGAATTTATCAAATTCCTCTTAAAATAGTATACAATACTTCAGCAGCCATTTCAAAAATACATACCCTCTCAATAAAATCAATTCAGAGAACAAACAACCCTCTCATAAACACACACACCCCCTTCTTTTAATTTCCAGTCTAAATTTAATAATGACCAGTTTATACCTAGTGGATGTTGTAAGGATTATCCTTTAACTTAAATAATTCCTGCTCTTCCCTGGCATTTATCCTCTGACAGTATTTATAAAGATTAACATATATCCCCTTCTCAACCTTTATTTTGCTAGGACAAGTGAACCATACTCTCTTAATCTGCTCTCATAATACAGATTCTCCTAATCATCCAAGCAGCAACTCTCTGTACCTGTTCAGATTTTAAATTAATCTTTCTTGAGCTTGGATGACCAGAACTATATACAATTTTTCAGTGTTTTACATACTGGCACCAGTACTTCCTCATCTTTTCTGAAAATCTCTCTTATTTTGCATATAGGAATTGCATGAGCTTTTTTTTCCATTTGCATGATGTAGCTTCACTGTTGCTTGGTCCATCTCCAGCAGCATGTTCAAGATTCCATCAGCTCCCATTCCTTCTGGTCTACATACCTGGAGGGTCCTTTATACTGTCCAGTTACTGGCATAGCCATAGACGCTCAACCATAATTTAGCACACAAAAATGAGCAAGAGGAAAAAAAAACCCACTAACTTCTCTATTTAACAGGATAAGAAAACAGCTACTAGAACCAGCTGGAGATGATTCACATTTAGAGGGTTTAAAGGAGAATATTTCTGTGGATGCTTTTTTTCTAGAGAGGCAAAGTCATGGAAATGAAGACACAACTTCACAGAGCAGCCATGGTAAGTATTCTGGTGGAGAAGGGGAACTTACCTAAATCGAATCCACCGTGAAGAAATCTGACAATAGAGTCTACTCAACTGGTGCCAAACCAGTACTAAGACACCTGTAGTTTCTAGATAACAGCAAAACTAAAACAATCTTATTTAAAAGGCCAAAATTTCACCTGTGCAAGTGTGTGCAAGCTAATCACTAGGAGTTGACAAGGAAGGACAATTAGAAAGACCGGGGTTCTGGTGACAGGATGAGACAATACATACATTTAGTCCCATGGTTAATTGGCACTAACAAAAATAGAGACAACCTGTTTCCCTGGCCTGGCTGATGATTCCAAAGATTATAAGGGTGGTAGGAAATACATAAAGTAGGCCTAAGATGAAGCAAGTCTTTACTTCTCTGCTACCCTGATCTGACTACTACTGAGGAGCTGTCTTCTATGAAACTGATAGTGTTTTCTGAAGAATCTACTCTAAAATTAATCACAGATTGGCTGATTCAATTTAATAACTGATTCATTTTTTCCTGGCTATTGCGCCTACATCATTGCTTGAAAAACAAAGATTGAACACAACGACGTCTTCTTTAGGCTTCATCCACTTTCCAAAATCACTTTGCTGCTATATGGATTTCTTAACCACTGCAAATTCCCCATCTCTTAAAAAAGAAGGCAATACAATGAAAGGATCTTTTCTAACACATACTTGAGGAAAAGGAGCTGGGAAAGCGTTGCTGGACTTGGATCTGCCATAGCTCTTCAACTGGAATCCATACTACTTGGTGCCTCTAAGCCCAAAACTCTGAAGAACTCTCATTACTATTTAGACATGTATCTTCTCGATACTAAAGTTGAACTGCCTCCTACCTTAAAAGCACTTCTGGTACATTTATGTTGGGATTTTCATATTTTTAAATGTATGCTATCTGAATTATTTAAAGAGAAGAAGAGGAGGATTGTTTCATCTGGGAGTCACAACCAAGCAGGGGGAATGTCCAAACTATAAAATATTAAATATTCCTAGTTGCAAATGCAAAACCAAAAGAACCCTAAACAGATTAAAATACTCCTTGCACAACAAAGAAATTATCTATGATTTTGCAGAACTAAAAATCATTTAACTTCATCCCATTTGGTTATGTTTAAATAAAACATCTGTAGTAAATTGTTCTTACACATTACATAAAGGTCATCTCCATAGGACCAGAGAGTTCAGTTTCAAGTTTCTTTTACAATCTTAGAACTCTGGTTTTAAGTATTCCATAGTGTAATTTTATTCTGTTATTCTTTATTCTCTGAAATTTCTACAGAAACTTGCAGAACATCTTAATATCTTCTCTATAGTCCCTTCCTATTAACAGTATCTAACTGGAATTATAACTTGAATTGGTCATTGGCAACCCAGCATACACCGTGCTCAAAGCACATCCAAAGCACTTAATTTTTTATTTTTATATTTAATATCAATTTTCAAAGCTATATACCTGTTCTTACTTATGAGTCTATCATTGTCTTACAGGGGCCAGTTTTATTTTTTTAAAACCCATACTGGTTCAAGATCAAGCACAGCTTTTTTCTAAAGGTATTACCATTCCCCCCGACTGGTTACACAGATTACTTCATTCCCCTGTAGCCCTAAGAAAGATTTCTGAAAATGTTTCCTATTCTCAGTGACGAACCTCCAAAAACTTAGATACTCTTTCTTATTCCTCATCTTTTCTGCTTTTTTTTTTTTTAAGCATACTCCCTACCTCCATTTTCATTTATTACAAAAATGAAAGCACAGAATATGTAGAAAAAAGGTTCTGTCACTGCCTCATGTAGCAACTAAGAAATATGATCAATATGACTGCTGTCTTGTCTGGTAGAATTCTGTAAGCATGAAATTACTTTAAAGGAAAACAAAAAAACACTGCTTCTGTGTAATATTCATGAATTTTATAATGAAAAATATGGAATTGTTCAAATGTTGAAGGGCAGTATTTTGAAATGCAAAATTCAGTAAGCATAGAATTGCCTATAAGAAAACCAGCATCTTTCACACATGGGAAAGATAAGCCTGTGTCTTCATATGGATTTGAACAAAATTGGACACAACTGCATCACTCAATTCCCAGCTTTTAGTTTCCTGTGCCACCTCTTTCCACCTGTGTTGTAGTTGTAATCATGCAGAGTGTCAAGCACCCTCAGCTCTGAAGGACTGTCGTGAAAATGAGGGTATTTAGCACCTTGTGGGATTCTGCCCTTAATCAATAGCCCTTTTCCACTTTGAATAGAAGATAAACCAGCTTTACTTTACAAGTCTGCCATGACAATTTTAACCAATTAAACTTAAACTTCACTGAGTCTCATTACAAGGATTTGATGCAAACTTTGAAAGTACTTCATGTCTGAATCATCCTGTGTGGGGATGATATTTAACCCAATCGCAGCCTTCAGGAGAAAGACTCTACTGGGAAAGGAAAAGAGGAAGAATAAATGGAGAAATAAGCCAGGGAGGGTACAGAAAGTTCAAAAAAGAGCTTACATTTATGATGCCTTAGAATGGGTAAAATGGGATAATATTAAATAGATGATGAAAACTTTTCGTATTGCAGAAAATAATGTAAAAATATATGAAGATTTCTATTCTGAGTAAGTATAGCTGAATTACTACATTATCGATTCTTCCTAGAAGGATTAAAAATGCCATCCATATCAGCTTGTGACAAAGGTGTCATTTTCATTTCCTCTCCCATGATGGCCCTCCATTTCCAATGTCCACGCATACTACAGCAAAGAAGTCTATTCTGAGTTACAGTGACATTATTATGCATGGAAGCGCATAATAATCCAAGCCAGTCGTGCCTCTACCACCGGCTTCCTACATGAATATGCACGAATCAATTAAACCTCTGAATGCATCAATTTCCTTCTCAATGTAGTAATGATAATAATAATAGCTGCCCATTGTATAGGATACTGCATGCAATATTTTTTAATGCCTCCTAATGAAATGCGCTATTAATTATTAGAATGCGGCTTGGGTTTGAAAGCCAAGCGCAAGCATCTCGAGTTTGCATTCAGACTGACACAAGCAAAAAGCTTGAATGCTTCCAAGCACTGACTACATAAAAAGTGCGTATGAGTATTACTACGAACACTAGTCAGGAAATAAATGGGATTTAAATCAGCATCAGAACTTTCAGATCCTCCTAGCTATGCTAGAGTGCAATTTGCAGCGAAAGGGTTAATCAGATTAGATGGGAGTGGTTGTAGGCTTGGTGCCACAGGTTTTGCCCTTTGTGGCTTCTCACATCCCAGACTTGGAAAATATGAGCTGTGATACTGAGAAAGGTAAGAAGCCAGCACAGCCCCATAGTGATAAATGAGTTTGCATCATCTGTCATTAGAACTTCCTGCCAACAGGGTCATTCCCTATTAAATTACCACTTGTCAATGTTTAAAATACTGATTGATAAATGACTGTGCCAAAACTGATAACACGACAGCTTTTATTTTCTAATATTCTTGGTTACCACATTCTGCTACTTCAAGATACAGATAGAGTAGTTTTTTTCAAGTACTTTAGTGAAAGACAATTTAATCTAATACAAAACTAGCAGGTACTGTATAATGATTGGTCCTGATATACATTACATACTATTCTTCTTGCCAAAATAAACCTACTGGCGATTTAGCGATATGGGTAGATCCAAGTTTCACATTTCATCAAATGCTAGTAATCTGTTTTATCAATATAAACTGCATTTTAATGAAAAAATTCTTTTCTTCAGTACACTTCACTTTTAATGCCCCAGAGTATAATAATTCGTTCATGCTGTAGAACAAGAATGTTTTACAAGACCTTAACTCTCCAGAGAAATTTCTCTGTAAATACAAAATGCAAGTTTTATGGGAATGTGTTGTATGCAACATGAGCAGTACCCAACATAATAAAAAACTAGGTTGCGCAGAGAATTCTGCTTAAGTATCCTTGTGAGCTATTGTGAGACTAAATGGTTATTATGATAGCATTTAGTTCAATACCTATACGACAGATAAAAGAGACTCAGGAAAACTATTCTTTGTCTCTGAATAGATAAGAAGAAATTAGTTTTACGAAGTTTTGCAAAACAAATACATCCCAGCAGCCTGCTCAGCCAGGTCCTCCCTCCAGGAGGGCACCGGTAGGCTTATGCTGAGGGTGATACTGGCATATTCCACCTCTAAAACCAGCCTGGAAAGGCCACAAAAGCACACACGGAAGGAAGAGCAAAGCAAGAAAGGGTTACTCCAGCACCCGTGTTCAACACCCCGTCCTTTGCTGTAGTTGCAGCTCTCTGCCCTTAGCTTTCAGGCCTGAGCTACAGAAGGTACCAACCTTTGACCAGAGGCACCAGAACTGGAAGACTCCGTTTTACACAAGTTTTACGCCAGTATCACACTTTCTTCTCCATAGGTGTTGTGTCCCAGATCCTGCAAGCATTGCCTTGTCTCAGCATGCCAACACAACCCCCAGATTTACTTGCAGCAGGTGAGAAGCAAAGACATTCAGGGGAGTAATTTCCATCACCTGGTTCTTCAGCTGCAAGCCTCAAGGTAGGAGCAGTCTATTGGCACTAATTAAGCTAACTACCCATAAACCTCAGTGGTGGGGGTGGGAGGGGAACATGCCTACCAGACAGAGTGCAGGGCACCACGGAGATGCCTGAGCTACCACTAGAACCACTATCATTAGCACAGAGCTCCACCTAAGCCAATATATCCTATTTCACTAGAAGGCTAATGAGCTGAGAAGAGCAGTTTCTAATGCATACGGCTTCCAAGGGGCAAAGCAGCTCGCTCAAGCTCATGGGGCAGCTCTACCAAGCACTGCGCCATGCAAGGCACACGTGTCCCCAGTGCCCCCCTACAGCTTTGGGCTCTCCTGCACACAAGCCTTGTCCCCAACGGTGGCATCTGTATTTTCCCAGCACAGCAAAGCTATTGCAACTTGCTATGATTACAGAGGAAGGGGGAACCCTTAGTTATCTATAAAGAGGTTTGAAGTTCAGCACTGCAAGTCTGATCTGAATGATGAAAGTGACCTCTTTTTTATTATTATTATTACCAAAGCCAGGCATTTCCTGACAGTTGGTTTCTGTATAAGAGATACTGTCAGTGTCTCTTAAAAGCTTGCACTTTAGTCAGGAACTCCCTTGACTGGCCATAAAGTATTCTCTAAACTGCAAAATTCTGCCTCTCTTACACCATAATAATATAAAATCAAATGGTTAAAAACGCCCCGTTAACTGTATTATGCTATAAAAGCAAATTAAGAAACAACATTCTAAAACCTTTAATTCCACTTCAAAATGTGTAATGTGGATAGTACAAGATATCAACTAACAAGTCCCACTTAAAAAGAAGCTATTGTTATTTCCTACTGTAATCTTAGTCCTCTCATGCCGTCTTTTATAGTGTTCCACCTTACCCCAATGTGCATTGTCAGCTCTTAGGAACGGTACTTCCTTCTTGCTTATAACAACGTTTTCTTTTTCTACCACTTCATGATAATAGCAAAGATATACTACAATGAGAGGAACAGTAATAATAACCAAAATGTGTATTACAGTTTTCATTGCAACGAATTCCAGGGAGTATATATATAGCCTGACCCAGCTTTGCCAACTGCCGAAGTCTCAGACAGACTGAGAGAATTAGTACAAAATACCAGCAAAGAACTGCTAGGGGTGTTGCTCTCCCGGTGATGCTCACTGGCATTTGGAGATGCATGTACCAAAGACAACATCAGTAGAAAGGGGATTTTGTTCTTGGGCCCTAGTTTTTGACTGCAAAAATAAAAATATATGACATCGATAAAGACTATTTAGAGAAAAAAAATAACATACAGCATTTCATTTACATTACAATGCCAAAGAATTTGAAATGTAACAAATGACAATGTAAGGTAAGTCTGAATTACAACATATTTAATTCAAAGTGCTGTTAAGAAGCACAGTAGCACATATGGCATGTAAAATCACCTACTGTTCTACAGCCCTTGCAATACCTATGCACTACGAAGCGACAGCCTTAACTTGGCATTTTATTTGTTTGTAAGCTTAAAAGTATTGTGATATATATTTATTTCTACATAATATACTTCATCAGAATGTATAAAGCAGAGAATTTGAAGGTAAATGACAGTATTTGTCACGTGTGTGGAGCAGCGCTGGCACCACAGAGCGCACCGTGGAAGCTAGGCATCGTCGCAGCCCAAAACCAGGAGGATTACGGCAGTAAATTTCTTATTCTGCTAAAGCCTCAAATCCTTCCATCTCTTCTCCTTGCTAGATAAGGACCACGGTCTGGTTGTGTGCCTTGGGAACACCAGTGCGTGCCCTTACGACAAATCTTTATCAAAAAGAAGTATTTCATAAAACAGCATCAATAAGTTCCTCCGGGAAGTAAAAAAGTAGTGATTAGATGGCCATCTGAAACATCTAAATGCATATTATGCACACGTATAATGGTACAGCTACCAGTATTCAAAAGTAGTGCTGAGGTTACGTTCTCTAACGCACCAAAATGTATCAGTCCATCGTTATCCCTTCACTCTTACGCGATCATTTATCATGCTGATTGTGCTATTCTATATACTAATCATCTACGGTAATTACACTAAAAGGTAAACACATTACAGGATTAACTCATGTGACATGCTCCTTTATTACACTGTTTTGATCAAGGGTTAGATGTATTTATTTTTATTTTGCCCTAAAATGACAATATTAATGTAAAATAATCTTTAGAACTATCACCATCTTATCAGTGAGGATGCTTTTTTGGTCAGATCACCTCCTTCCTACATCCAAATAAAAATTGCATTTAAGACACAAACACACCCTTAGACATTCACACACGAAATAAAAGAGGTCAAAGTAAAGAAGAAAATCACCCTGGTTATTTTGCCTTCAGAATTTTTAAATATTTTCCCAACATCTCAGCAAAATTATGCATTTTAAAAAGACTGCAGGCATTGAAATGATTGTCAGTCATGCAAATAATCACTTACTTACACTGTATGAGTTTGGTTTGGATAAAGCAAATTACCATTTGAAAATAACTTGAAAAACACTCTGGGCTAAGAGCTTGCTTTATAAATTTTAGCTTGGCCACAATTTTTCTTAACCTTTTTCTCCTCAATCTCCATTCAGTCACTACAGTAATACAGCCTAAACTAATAAACAGCATTCAAGTGCCACAGATGCATTCGACATTATTTAAAACATGATCTTGTAAAGAAATAGTAAATACTGGATGCAGCTGAAGGTCAAAAACCAAAGAACTTCAGAGTTATGCAAAAGCAATCCTTTCCTGTGCTTCCCTTTATTCTGTTATGACATTGCTTTTTGTCTAAAAACCAGAACTTAATGTCTAGAGCTAGCATTTGAATAAAATTTATATTAGAAATAATAGAGCTGATATTAATGTGTGTTTCTAATTACTGTGCTGACAAAGTTGTATGGTCACAAGCTATGCTTCAGAACATCCTAGTTTTGTCCATCTGCCATGGAAAATAGCTTTTAGATATAATTTCAAGTGCAACAACTACAATAAAAATGTGAAAGGTGTCATGCTTTGTAAGAGGAGATTTAACACAAAAGCAGGACATTAAGAAAAACATATGGTAAGATGAGATCTTCTCACTTTATCAGTTTTGAGAGGAGACTATTGAGCAGTTCAATCACCTTCTGCTTTGGGCAAAGGGTTCAGACGAAGGCCCGCTGCACACACCAACGGCACAGGACCAGTCTGCATGGGCAGAATCGGTCTCATTTGACCCCATCTGCCAAGGCTGACAAGTCCAAAAGACCTCCATTAACGTAAGATGGTATTATCACACCTTCATCTCTAAAATTAGGCTTTGGCCGTATGACTAAGGTATTTGAGACAATACAAGACCCTTTTATCATAGCTCAATATCACTGTAAGCATTCACAGCATTTGCTCACTCTTTAAAAAACAGGGTTTAAGAAGTAACAGCAGATCCTCAAAGATGCACTGGTACCGACCTCCACTGCAACCCAAGGAGCACCTGAGTACCACTGGAGGATTTTAACCCATTTGCCAAAAACACCGATTTAAAGGCTTAGTTTTAGACATTGATTTTTAAATGATTTGCAACTGTGCTTTAGAATATCATGTTTTTCAAGTTCCTTAAGTGCAAACATTGCAATGTAAACATCGAGAGAGTGCATGACCTTAACCCCCGTACTAGAAAACTGTCTGCCTAGAACTACTGCAAATGTACATTCGGTCTTTGAAATAAATTGTAACTACAGGCTGGTCAGGGACCAAAACTTACCATCATATCAAAAGCCAGACTCCTGCAGAGTCATTACACTGCCTTCTATCCTTATTTGAGCAAAAAAATGCACCAGGCATCATGTTGTTTTTAAGAGTATAATCAAATTGCAGAATCATACTATGTCTATTCAGTATTGGTCCCACTGAAGCAAAGTTCCTGTTCAGTGGGAGGAGAGCTCCTTATAATAGGAGAAACAATTGTGCCAGGTTTAATCAAAAGTGAAAAGGATCTAGCGAATGTTCCCTTTGAGCCACATAACCCACTGCTAATTTCAAGATGGGCTCTGAAACAAGGGCAATAAAAAACGTCCTTCAGAGTAACTGAAGAAGACTGAAGAGCAACTGCAACTGCAGCTAATGCCAAAATATGCAAGTCTGCTCTATGCTACTGAAATGCTTTTCACCTACCTGGAAGGCAATAAAATAAGAGGTAGCGGAGGGAGGAGGGAATAAAATCCCACTACAACATACCAAGGGAAATATAGCTTCTTGACTACAGACTTATCACTTTTACTATTCTCTAGAATTTCTTTCTCCTCCTTGACCTCCTCTGTAGAAACAAATATACAGAGCTCAGGAATAGTCATCATTTTACAAACTAAAACAAGCTGGGAAATTATTCTCGCTGAACTACATAATTTTGTATGACATGAACTGACCAAGGACATGCTTGGCAAAACCACTCATGCCAGTGCTGGTGAATCAGCATCCACCCGAATAGCCTGTGATTACAGAAATCAATTTATCAATCGCTTGATTTTGGCATGTTATCAGGTCTTTAATTAACAATGCTTTAACTGAATGGTTAAAACTCCACAATAAACAGGTAGTTTTGACAGACTGGAGACAACTTATGAAATGGAAAACATACTGACCTGCTCACATCAGGAAATTTGACTGGAAAATAAAGAACTTGGCACTTTGGTCTGATTATTTTTTCCAAATCCTTAGGTCTGTGGTCAGGAATCAGCTTCATAAATTTTCCAATAGATGTAAGAAATGATTCCATATTAAAAGCAGAGTTGAACACAATGACATCAGCAACCAAACTGCAAAAAGTGGTTAAGGTTAATGAAACTTACTGCTAGGAAAAAAGAACAACAAAAAAAAAGATTGACTGAGTGTATCAGATATTAGAGAATATTAGAGAAATGGTATGTTATTACTTATTTTTTTAACCTACACATACATAATCTCAATTAAAAGTACATTTACTAAGCATAAAATATAAAATATAGCATACAGCATCAGGAAAACTTGAAAAATAATTTGGTATATTAACATGATGTTTGGTTCCTTAGTGCGACGTTTTAAAATCAACAAGATCAATAATTTTAAGATGTGGTTAATGATCATTTAGGTATTATCTCTCCACTGAGGTTCTCGGCCTGGAGAAACGAAAAGCTATCGAAAGACTGAAATATCGGGAAGTTTATGCAGGAAGTGCTGACACAACCGTAGCTGTGCTGGCAAACATGCAATGCTCGAGCAGAGGGAAGAAATGCTTTATGGCTAGTTGGTTTTCTCAATATGTTATATATTGTAATACAGACCTATGGGTCATAAGATACATTGAGGACACGTGTTCATAAGTCACTGGGCTGGTGAAAAGTATATTTGAGGTGAGAGGCTGTCATTCATCCTCACTGCGTCTCACCGCTGTCTGGTCAAGAAAGAAAACTGACACTGCTCACAAAAGCAGCAGGAGTCAGCAGGAAAGGCAAAAAGGCATTAGAGAGAGAAAGAATCCTTTTCAAGTAGGCTATGGGAGTTGAAATGTTTTCTGAAATCCCACACTCTCCCCCACCCATGATTTTTAACCCTGCGCTTCCCTCAAATCTCCCCCAACGATCCAGACACCTCTTCTGAACCGCCTCACACATGACACAAGACACAACACGAGACCTGCGCTTCTTTTGCTGCTCTTTGACATTTAGCAAAGGCTCCAAACATTTTCATCTCTGCTTGTCCTGTACATCAAGCCTCATCTCTCCAACTCTTTTTTCCTAGAGGCTCAGCATTACGCTGGCGGACTAGAAAAATCCTGTCATCATACCTGCCTGAGCGGTCGGGAGCAAAGGCATTTCAGTCATTGCTAAATGTGAGTTTATTACCAGCATGCCATAAACCCTTCAGAGCCATTAAGAAGAAAATTTCTCTTTCTTAATGATTCAAAACACCAACCTGAAGATTCATAGTGCTCCACTTTCAATTGTCTCCAAAACCTCTAAGCAAAACTGGGACGATGTATTTTCATATTTCTAGCATTTCTAACAGATTTAGAAGATGGAAAGATTCAGCAAGAAACCCTGAAACAGTAAAAGGTTCAGAAAATCTTCAGAAACTATAAAGAAGAAAAGAAAGTAGGCAGCTTGTTTCATTGTCTTTGCAAATGTTCACTAGGTAGTTAGGAGCAATACAGAGGAGATGTCTTCTATTTGCTATTACAAATGTGATTTCTGCAGCAACAAAAATGAAAGATTAATATTATATAATTACATAGAGAAGCTATTGGAGGCTGAAGGAGACAGAACCAAGCATCTATAGTGGTCTTTTTCTTTCAGGTAAAAGAAAATAATTTTTCATTTAAAAATGCATGTCTTGAGGATTAATGTCAGCTCACAAGAGAGGAACTCGTGTTCCAAAATATAACTGCCATGAGAAAGCAAAACATATATAGGAAAATATTCCTTGCCTTAGTACCAAAGAGCACGGTATTTTTATGTCAGTAAATCTGAAGATGGCTGCTACCATTTTCAAAAGATTTTTCATTATATTTGCACATCATTGCTACTTAGTGACTGAAACATCTTGCAAATGTAGTGGCAAAAGCAGCTACAGTGTTCAGAGTATACAAAGATTATTATTTGAGAAATTTGAATATCAACTGGCTTATACTTTAAAGATGCAAAAGCTTAACATATACTTAAAGAGACTCAATCCATATTCGTAATAATTCTCCTAATAACAGATAGGTGAGAAAGATCACGCAAATGAATTTATTTCAATTCAAAACAACTCAGTTCTGCTGTTTCACTTAGGTTTGCACAGCATCTAACCACAAAGCTTTTCCATGTTGTTGTTATTAACTTCTTTCATTAACTTAGATTCAAGAAATGCATTTGTTCTTAGTAACAATAAAGGACACAGCCTTTAAAATGTCTGGGTATTTTAGCACTGCACAATCTCTGAATACTAGATGAAAGAAATATAAGGATTTATCTGGTATGTTTACTGCCCTCTCTTCTCAAGAAAAGTGCTGCAGTACATTTTAATTTCTGTTTATTTCCCTAAAAACCTCTATATAATTTCAGTTGGATGCAGTAAAAGCTATGGCTAGGCAACAGCTGATGAGCTGCAGCTTTGCTACGTGGATGCGAGACCCAGCGTCTCGCTCGTTATGGCTAAGACATAGGTCAAAATTTGCACAGCTAACAGGTATACTGCGGTCGCCCGAATGTAGTGCGAGCGGACTTTATGTACTCATCTCGATTTACGGTGAAAGTGGATTGTCTCTGCCTGTTTATGCCAAAGCACTTCTATCCGCATCTGTTTGGGACGGTGCCTGTTTGCTACGCGGCCATCATTTCACCAGAGGAGGACTCCTCCGGCGTACGGCGCTGGGAGTTTGTGCGTGAAAGGAGACCTCAAGCCCCACGCAAATGCACGAGAAACACCTACCAGGAAAGAATCTGGTTGTATCCGTACTGAAAATCCCTTTCCTGGCTTTTCTGGACAGGATACGCCAACTGGTTCTCGTGGAAGTAGAGGACCTTTTTCAATTTGCCAAGGTCAGGCCGCAGGGCCACGAGTTCAGCCAGGTTCAGCACGGAGCTGGCGAAGAGGACCCTAGGAAACAAGGAGAGCAGTGTTCGCCGGGCGCGGGCATGCGCGCGAGGGCCACCCGCCGCCCCTCTCCTCCCCGACTCCCCCCCCCAAGAAAAACATAACCCCTATAGGGACACATCAATAGCTGAGCCTTAATACCATGTAGCAGCGCTCGAAGTTTTGATCTCTTAAAACGCGGCTGCTAAGAACTCGACTAGAAAAGCCCCGAATCTCATTGGTCTGCTCAGCTCAGTTACAGAGAGATGCAAAATAAAAAAGCTGGATGGATTTTATTGAAAAAGGCAAGAAAAGCTGTATCTGAAGGACAAATGGAACAAAGATAAGGCTGACTAGGGAATACTTTGCTTGCCAGTTTCATTACACTTTACTTCTTTATGCAACCAACTACTGAAATTCAATATATGAGCGCGAATGGCACATGTTCATGTTATGACATAAACCCTTTTGATTTATGCAGTACACTTATCTAGCATGGTCGTTTTGTTTCTCCTTTTTCTTTTTCTATGCTTTATTTTCTCATTTTTATTAGGTATCTTCTACAATGAAAGGTTGTCCGTATCCCTGCACCCCAGTATTGCCATACCGCTCCTGCTATCCCACAGTCCGCAGCGTTGCACGCATCCTGCAGCGCGATAAAGCGGGCACAAACAACGCTAACGAGCCGGTATCTTAACCCTGTATAACTTACTCGACTATCAGACAATGAATGCATTTAAACGTGTGATCTGAAATCTTGACCCCACTGAAAGCAGTGGCAAATATCCCAGCATTTCACCAAAACTATGCAGCTCTCCGCTGTCCTCTGGCTAGCACCGCTTTCATTCGGAAACAACGGAGGACTGCAGAGCTGTAGACAATTTGTGTTATAAATTTCTCAGCACGAGGGATAAAAATATTGAGAACAGGTATTTATTGCACATAAAACATTAAGCCTTAATAAATTACTTTTCGGCATAGCATGTTTCTGCCCATTTTTCTTTTTGCTTTGGTTTTTTTTTTTTTCTATCCACCATTTTAATAGTACAGATTCAGAATTTGATGCATGAAAGGTTTATTTCTCTTAAAATCTTTTCAATTTTTCCTGTTTTTATAAGGACTTAGCATTCAACAATACCACCAAACTGACATCACTGATGTTATAAACTGATTCTGGTTGTCAACCTTAAAACTTGCCTGTTGCCCAAAATAATCATACAAATGGTTATTTACAACAAATACTAGTAACTATGATGACCGTATTTATGGTTATGGCAACATTTTTGGATAATCTGCATCTCTAGAACTAGCACTTCCTAGAGAACAGATCCTCGATCCATCTTCACCAACCCGAGCCAACACTACCCTTCCAAAAGGCTTACAAAAGAAAGATAGGAATGTTTTTCCCTTGTTCATCAAATATTTGCTCTTCTAAAGGGACTGCCAGATAGAAGTCCAACTAAGACATGAGCACTGGTTCATTACGAGCCATACAGAGATCAAGAAATATATTTATGTATACCAACACGTACGTGTCATGAGGAGTAACGACCTCTGGGCCCCACAACAACCTGGATGCCAGAGTCAGACTGAAGGCAGGAAAGCTCCCTCCAAACAATATAATATTCTTACTCAGAGAAGTTTAGAAATGAGAGAATAAGGAAGAGAAAAATACAAATGGGAGAAAAAGAACGACAAATGTTACAATACCAAGATTAAATGGTTACCTGGCTAAATTCAGGATATTTCTGGATTGTGCCACATTTTATTCTTTCCTTTTTCTTCCTCCATTAAACTTATTTTTAGACAACTTTTCTTTTTCTACAATGAGCTATGCAGCAAATTGAATTGATGTGGAATACTGTCTATAAACTTGGTTGCATTTGAATGAAGAAAGGAAAAAAAAATAAATGGCACATTGGGATTGAAAACACGGGGAAGCAGCACAGCGCGAGACACAGAAGCAAGAGTGGAAAGAGGACACAGTGGGGGTGTCAAGGCTAACATTACTGCCGGAGAGGAAAGGGCAACGGGGAGCACGACGAGAAATGAGATCCAAGATTCAAGCGTGGACAAAGCCGTGCAGTGCTGAAATATCTGCACTTACTGTGATGGACAAAGCAGTAACTAGTAGAGGAATACAAAAAAAGCTAAGTTATATCCAGAGGAAAGGAAAATCATTTTTGCAGTAGTGGTTGGGGGAAACTGAAGGAATATATCACCGTCGTTAGGGAGAGCTAGAGGCTGCCTTCTAACAAGGCAAGCAAGGACACGAACCTGGAAAGCCGCAAAGAGGTAGACCTGAAGTTTCTACATTGGAAATGGGGAGTGATAAGACTCAATTAACAAGCAGATCACTTATCACTGCCCAGCTCATAAATAAACCAGTGTCAAGAGAAAATTGTTATAATTACTAGCAAAATTTAGATTTAGGACCTCCAATGACATTGCTTATGTTTCTCATTGCAAAATATAGAGTTAAATTCATCATAGCATTACAAAATACCTTTTCCGATTCCCTTGCATGACTTCACAGCGCTCCTATAGTTTAATCCAACAAATATGATATGCACTTAAATACCTTTGTTTCTAGACTGGCATAAAAGCTGTTAACTCCCAGCAATAACTGATTGCTTAGGCCTCATGAGCTTAAATAACACCTGACAGTACGAGTCACTGCGAACATGCCCACAGAGAAGTCGCGTACGTGGCTAATGGACTCACGCAGGGCACTGGAGGATATGCCAGAGTGTATTGCCACTTAACACCTATTACAAGGGGAAGAAGGCAAAGTTTATTATAATGTAACGTGCGACATAAATATATGTCAGTTGTCATTCTACGTGACATCAACTTTCATTTTACCTCGGGTTATTATTTAAGTAATAAATCCTAACAAGGTGAGCTTTATCATCCCACCGAGTGTATCCGGGAGGTAGAGACACAAGGTGATAGCAAGAACGCTCGAAACATGATAATTCCTGACAGCTGCTGCTTGAGCACAAGTTAAATTGAACAGTTTATCTCAGCATAAAGATGTTATAAGGTTTTATGTTTAATTTAAAAAAATTAACATAAAACCCAGAGAAAGCAGAGTTAGGCAATCTTTCACAAACATGACATACTACAATCACTGTATAAGCTGGATTAGTACTTATTACCATGCTACTAGAGAATTAAGCTGTTTTTAGACCACCAAAGAGCTTTAAATTGCAACTTTTGTCTCTGTAAGAGAAACCTATATTTAAAACGTCTGCTAAATTCAAATTAACAGCTACATCATTAGCTTACCATCTCACAAAAACCACATTTAAACTGCTATTATAGTATCCTTATCTAGACCCATCAGCACTACGACACATAATATATAGAGTACCCTTCAATAAATATATGGTGCAAATTATCAAAAAACCCGAGTTGAAGGTCACATTTCTAAAGCGACTGCCCTAGCTGTTCTCACCAAACATCCCCAAGTGTTTTTGTGGGTTGCAGATGACCTTCCTCCATAAGCCAGAGCCATCGCACGTGCAGTAGCACCATTGCTTTGGAGATCGGCCAAATTGCAGTGCCACTAAGCTTGTGCTTAATTTGAATCTCTTAGAAGTCCTCCTGACTTCTGTGGAACTACTTATGTGTATTAAGTTAAGCATGTGCTTAATTCATACTAATATTCATGGGAACCAAGTTGATCACGTTTGCAGATCCAGAGCTGTGATGTGCACACGGGATAATCTGACCTTTGCTACGTCTTTCATGTTATTGTATTCCAAAAGACTAGAAAGCAGTAAAATAGAAAAGACTTTTTTTTTTTTTAATTACCAGCAGACAAAATAACAAACTGATACAGGTTTCCATTTACGTCAAGTAAAGTATAAAAGTAATGGTGCTAAAATATTTTCCCTTTATAAATCTTCTCTGTATCACAATTATGATTTACTCTTGTATGAAACTGCCCCAAACCTTTCAATTACATTCTCATGCAACTTAACTAAAAACACATTTTGCCACTCCCGTGGGAGACCACACAGCATCTACGGAGGGACTGAACCCCCCGATTCCCAAGTTCACAGCACAAGGGGAGTTCAGAGCAGCACCCGATCGTACTGGATGCTCCCACGGGTGTTGTGGAAGCGTGGTCAGCACCGAGACACCCGATGGACTCGTTGCCTTGGGCAGACCTAGGACCCCGCAGCAGCACGACCTCCCCTGCAGTGCCCATGACATTTAAGTCCATAAATCTCCATTGCAAAATAACTACATTCATAGTAAACTGAGCTTATGATTGAAGATTTGGGAGTCCAGAAATATCTATATATCTCTAACATATGTATCTATATCTTAATTTGTCACATGCTGTATTTTGAGCAAGCAGAGTGGTGCCTCCTTCAACCTCTGCAAACACACAGAGCAGGGAAAGGACACAAAGTGCGGCCAGAACCGCATTCACCCTCAGAAACCCTCAGGGGTTAAAAGCCAGCTCTTCTTGGTACCTTCAGGCTCCCTCAAGGCTTTGCTTCCTCTGTCTTTCCCACTGACATAAAGCTTCCTCCACTTGCACCCACCAATTTGGACAATTCCAACGATTAGGTTTTACGTTCTCTATTCAAATATAACACTCATTGTATGTTACATTACAACAGCATTGTCAATCATGAAAAGTTAAACAAATCAGTCCTTCTTCTTTATTATTGCATGCATTTTTACCTGATCAACTTGTAAAAGTTTCATTTTTACTGCTATACTGAGAATACACAAATTGCAATCAGATATAAAATGTTTTTCCATTTCCCAATAAACAATACATGACTCTGAATTTCTGAACAATAATAAATACTAATAAATGATAATATATGACAATAATTCAGTATAATAAATAATAAATTAACCCTAATTTCTTTCTGAGATGGAATATACAAATGTCAAAAATGCTTATAGAAATTTTAATATATATCTCATAAATTAAGAGGTTTTTTTACATAGAATATGATTTGAAGTGTTTACGGAAATAACTAAGTCTTACTATTTTAACAACCTTTATTTTCCAGAACAAATCACAAGGGTTGTCATCCCTTTCATCTTAATTAGGCCATGTGTTTGTCTTATTTATTTGTTATGTACTTTCATAAACGCTTACAAATATTAATTGTAAAGAAAAATATTTTTTCCTCTTGCTGTAATTACTATATGTACATATGAATACACAAGTGATAAATATTTATGGCTGCTACTAGTTCAATAGTTTTGGATTTGGGGTTGTCTTATTTACTAAAATACAATACAAATGCATGGTTTGTTTCAAACTCACAATGCCAATTTGCTTTGATATTTTTATTTTTAAAAAATCTCCTTCTTCCTTCCTTTTATATTATTTTTGAGTACAGTGGAAATTTTCATTCCCAGTGTGCTAGACCTCAGGTACATTTTTGAAAAGACTTTGTTGCCTAGAATTCAAAGTTGGTTCCCCCTTCTCCACGTATATCAAATCCCAAACAAAACTCATACCTATCTGCACAAACATCTGCTATTTCGCATGCAGGGAGTAGAAGGGGGCTGCATTTCCAGCAGCATTACTGCATCTCCCAATCTCTCCCTCTTTTCTCTCAACACGACACATATATTTTTAGATCTTTATTATGACCATGGGTGGAATATTTGGAGACTTGCAGTCTCGACCTACTGATCCTACTGCTGTTATTCAGCAAGACCAGAATTGGGCTGAAGCTGAATATTATCAATTACCTCACCTTTAAAATATTCAAGAGGTTACATGAATGAGTTAAGTATTTCACTTTTAAATTATTTGCATTCTCTCTAAATTCCTTCCTTTCCCCAGGAATTTTTATCTCACCTAGCTGATCAGAAGAGTTGCATGCAGTCAACCTCTGGAGTCATGCTGGAGCACCGTCCTCAGAACCCGATTTCTGGACACAGCCCTGGCCGATGCAAACCAACGCACCTATACCCATGCCAGTTGTTAAGATCTGGCCTTAAACGTTTATCACCATTTTCTAACACCTATAAACTCAAGAGACACTGAAAAGGATTTGAAAGCAGTTAATCAAAAAACTTCTTTAATATCAAGAAGTAAGCTTGAAATAAATTTGCCTTTTTTTTTTTTTTTTTTTTTTTTTTTTTTTAAGGTAATAGCACTGAAGCTTCCTGAATTTTATGAAGTGTGCGGTAGTATTTTTCCCCCCTGATTTGTAATTAAATTTGGCTTCAATTAATTACTGACAGATGCACGTTTTTCCTTTAATGGCCAGATTGTTCACCATGGGCTGCATCGGCCTCTCTGCTTCCACGAGGAAAGAGGTCGAGGCCCAGCAGCTCTAGCTGTGGTGATGGGGGGAAGGAGAGAGCCACAAATCCACATCACCTTCCTCTTCCAGATTTCGCACACCGCCAACAGCAAATAGTGAATTCAAGGCATCTTATTAAAGCAGAACATAATATGAGCAAATTGGACTATCCCGACACCAAAAAGCAGCCACTGGTGGGTGGCTTATGAGATATACGGACTAACCCTGGTCAGATATGTGCCGTGACAGAGCAAGAAAAAGACCCTTGGTACACAGTTTCTGAAGACAAGTGATCCACCAAGTGTTAACACACAAGATGAGGAGTGATTTAAAGCAAAAAGCTTTTTTTTAGGGGGCAAAGGCTTGTAAAATTGATGTTTCAAATTAATAACCAACTGTTAATTAAATAACATTTAATTAAGATTAAATGTGTTTTTTTAATTCTCCAGATTCACGTCAGTGCGTGTCGTCTCTGTGCAACTCTGTGGGAGAAACAAACTCGCCAAAAGACTAGCATGAAACATGCAGCATGCTCAAGAGGTGGTACCGGTATAGAAGAGTCCTAAGACCATATAGAACAATACTACTATTTATAGCAAAAGTGAACAACAAACTTTGCGGACTGTTACTTCACACCATCTTCTACTTGTTGAAGGTGGTTTGAATCTGCAGACTTAATTAGAAGATGATTTTTCCCATCCTTATTTGTAATGAGTCCATTAGAAACCCACAAATTTAGATTTTTCGTAGTATTATACAACCAGTGCGCATTAGTTATCTACAGCACACAGTGTATACGTACCCTATGCGCAGTGCAGAGTGCCCGTGCACACAGACTTTACTCCCTCATGTTACAAAGATAACACCGCGAAATGGCAACACCAAGCAATGACTAAACCGCAGAACGGGAACGAAGCAACTGCATTGCCGTTTTCTTCATGCAGGCCATATGATTTCCATCCGGGAAGCTGCCAAGTAACCGAGGGAGTCGACTGATCATTTCCAAGCATCTGAGACGCAATATCCTGAGCACCTAGAAAGGGGAAACTCTAAACCTTCCTTTCTCTTTCACATGAGATAAGCAAAAAGGAGCATTTTTCTCGCTGAACTTTGCGGTGTTTATATACTGCAGGACTTGTGCCAGCTTCAAGGCATGACATTTTTTTCCTTGGTGGATGAGGCAGCTAGCTAAAAGGATAATTGTGTGTCCTGGGTGATGCCTAGTATTAAACGTGTGGGAGGACAAGCTTGCTTCTGAGTGCCCCTCCACGGCCATGGCAGAGCGGGTACGTTCAGCTCGGTCCCAGCTCGGACCGCTTGTGAGCCACCGCTACTGCTGAACAAAAGTCCATATTAATAGCTGGAAAGCAAGGAGGCCCTTCTACAAAGGTTTAAATGAAACAAGTTGTTTCTGTGAAGCAAGGTGGTCAATCCCCCACTTGTTTGCACACGTCTGAGGAGAGTGCAGCAGAGATTACTTAAAACAAACAACACTGGACTTTTCACTGAAGATGCAAACAGCAAAATTCCCAGAGACGGCAATGGGAAAGGGAACCCTCTATGCCAATAAAAGCAGAATTCAAGGACTTAAGCACTCTTACGAGGAGTAAGTTCCTCTCCTTTTTCTTTCTTTGCCCTGTGGCATGTAGGAATTGACTGACCTGAAGCCAAAAGAGCTGATAAATATAGTGGCTCCTTAAAGGTGGAACAACAGCTTCTCTGCCAAGGACTGAAATGTGCCAGCTCGACTCCAGGATGACACAGAAGACAGTCAACGTAATGGATATATGGACTTCGCTACGCGTAAGACTGACTTATCCCGATGAAGGGGGAGCAAACAGACTGCAGTGTAAGCAGACCCACCAAAAGTAGTGAGAGTTTTAAGAAAAGGTTTAAATGAATAGATGCTCTAATCAGCTCAGAGTGCGTGACTGAAGGCTAAAAGAAAACAACGGCTGATTTTCCTTTATTTTCCTTTAAATAAAGTTTTGGCAAACTCAAAACTCTCATCATCTCCCAGTTTATTACCCAGATTTATACCTTTTACGTCTTTAAATGGAAGACCTGTTCACTCTGCATAATCACAGAGGAGATGGGCAGGGTCTCAGCAGAGCGCTTAGCAGTTTTACATTTCAAGTGCCCCCAAAATCCTGTTGTCCAAATATTTCAGACTGCTGCACATTTTGTACATTACTTACACACTTTGATATCTCAACACTTTTTTTTTTGTTTTCTACAAATTTGAAGACTGTTGCTAAATGGAACTTAGTTTTCTTAGCAAATGAATGTTGCATTTTTTCTAACAGTTCAGATTTCACCTCAGTCAGTCTATAAACATCAAGTCCTTTTAAAAATGTTTTTATGGAAGCTGACTCTCTTGTAGCTCATTTTCACAAAAATTTCCACTGCAGACTATCAACCCTACAAGACATAACCACTGCATAAGACTGGGGAACTTAGAAAAAGCAGGATTCTTCCCAGAAAACTAATACAGTCCTCGAAAAAACTCAGACTGTCATAAAACCTGAGCAGCTGGCAACTCTGTCACCATGAAGTATCCATATGGAAGACCGAGATGTGTCAAACTACCCAAAACGAGTTTGGATAGTGCAGAAGATGGAATAAATAATTCAGTATCTTCAACACTTTCAACAGCAGGTAGTAGATATGCTACCTGCTCCTACAACGTGCCAAAATGTAACATGCGAGTGAGAGCGAGGGAAAGAGAGTGAGTGTCTCCAAACTGTTTTCATGAGGATATTTTGCTCGAGGAAGTTCTCTTTTTAGAGGCATATGATCCGTATCAGATGTTTGTCAGGAGCAGGCAGCACTGCAGAACATTAGGAATAACTTAGTGATTTTAATATATATTCACAAAGTGTACACTCCTGCAAATATATTTCAATATATTTTTGAGTATATCTTAATCAAATATGTCATAAAAAACATCAGGAAAATGCAAAGGTGTGTTTATCCCAATAGCCCTTCACATATATACAATATCTGTTGCTACAGTACAGTGACGGCTTTTTTGCCTTAATAAAAGCTGAGCAGACTATTCAATGTGATCAGTTGAGGCTGCCATCAGAACCACAATTTAAATGTTTCTGGTCTGTGTTCATGCAATGCTTCAACTCTAAAACTATATATTTTGCAGTGTCAATCTTCTTCCTTCTCTTCTTATGAGAAACAGCCACACAGTAAGTTAATCTATTAATGTACATTATTTATCTTTACAGAAGATAAAGCCACACTAGCCACAGTTCTGTTCTCTAATTGAGAAACTAAAATAAGACCATATAATGTTTAATAGTCTCCAGACCCAAGTATCGTAAAAACCTAAATAAAAACAGTGCCATCAGAAGATGGTCTGGGTCAAAACCAAATATCACGACTGTTTTCAAACATCACTATGGGACCAACTAGAGACTCGCTGTCCCCAAATGGTCGTGAGCACCTGCAGCAGCTCTTCCCGCGCACTCAAAGCCCCCCTCCAGCGATTCCTACACCCCGAAGCTGATGCTCAGCCACCGAGCCCACGAAAAAATGAGGGTGCAGGAGAATCCCACCCACCAGCTGATACAAGCTGACGAAGCCCCGAGGCCGTCATCAACCCGCACTTAACCAAGGACGTGGGGACAGTAAGTATAATATTCAAAAGTATATCAATAAGGAAAATTACAGTCTACATCTATTAAACATTATTTTCAGCCACTTTTTTTACTAGATAATTTTTGAACTTGGTAGAGCCCATGTTCACTGCCAGATTTGAATGACCACACCAAAGTGGCCGAATGAGCTGAGATTTCAAAAAAGTGAGACAAATACTCTTCTAAATTTAAAAGCTGCCAAACATATTTCAAACTTCCAGAAAAGTAATTGTTTTGCCTGTTCTGAATTAAGCTTTAAGTGCCGTAAGAATGATTTCTCTACAAACATTTCTATCAGAGATGAGAAAGGGGAGCTTTTGGATGGCGTGTAACCCCTCAGCCATACATTTCTTAAATAAAACCTCCAACATGCATGGCACATACCATAAGCAGATTTATTTCTATTTACGTAACATGATTTTAAATGTAATCTCTATTGATGCGCTATAGTTTTATTTCACGTGTTATCATAACAGACCTTTATGATGCCATTAGCAAAAGAAGCAAACCAACTTACTTTTTGGTTAAAACAGAAAATTAAAATCATAAAAATACTGCAGGTAAGCTGTCTTCACAGCCCTTCGGGCAGATGGGCAATGGCAGCAATGCCCAAGACCAGAATGCCTCAAGGGATCTCCAAAAGCAGCCCTGGAGCAAGCCAACCGCACCCCAAACATTGGAACATTTTGAGATTTTTCCTGCTCAGAAAAACAATAAATTAGTAAAAAGTGATAGTCTAATCTACTAATAATGCTTTTAGGCTTCCAAATATTTTACAAAGTACCTTTTCCCAACTCCTCAGGTGCAACTACGGTATCTTTAAACTTCTGAATTCACCCTACCAATAAAGAAGGCATTCAGTGCTGAAAGCGCTGAAGTTCCCCATTAATACCCGAAAAATTCTGCTGTTGAAGTCATACGTAACAAAGCTGGAAGAAAATACCAGATGCTTTCTAATCATTAAGAAACTGAGGCCAAATCTCGCTTATCAAGAGCCATAAAGAGAATCGATGCCGCAGCAAGTACTCGGGCTCCCAAGGCAGAGGTTAAGATAAGAGAAAGTCAGGGTCTGTTGGCTTAATCAATTCAGGTATTACCACGTCAGTCTGTCTACATTTACGGACCCGGATTGCCACAGCACCTGGCAGACTCTCTGAAATAAAATGTTATCTTCATGAGACCATAGCAATTCAGCATTTTCAGATATATTTTCATGCATATAAAGGATATGTATGAACACGTTTCTGTATACATATACATACACAGACATACGCACATATATACACATACATACATGTATTTTCTGTGCTTCTATCAAATTCCACAATATTACTGTGAAGCACTATATTCTAAATTAAGCTATTTAAACTGTGGCCAGAAGAATTGTTGACAACAGCTAATTTGTTATTGGGAAAAGATCATGCATCTCTCCACCACAGAAAGCTAAAAATCTGTTCGGGGTGTCTGGTCGACAAGCTTTCATATCTGCAAAAACGGAACGACGTGAAACATTTTTGGTCAAGGTCTCCAAATAACACAGTTTTTCCAGCGATGCCTTTGGACTGCATGTACAACCTTTCAGGGGCTCTTGAAAAGGAAATTTTCTTCAAGCTGTTTGTCAAGATGACTGGAGATATCTTTGGAAAGTAGTTAAAAAAATAGTTCTGGACTATTGGTAGCTATAGACTCATATGGGATTAATTTTCTGTATATATCTCTACACATTGTTGGAAGAAACAAATTAACTTTAAAAATCAAAGATCTTTATACAGCCTTGTGCTCTTAGGTACAGATATTTAAGTAATCTCTACTTCCTGACAAACACTGAAATGGATATTAAATTTAATTAAATTATTGTAGACACAAGTAGTAAAATTTCTTTTCTGCTTTCTCTGTTAGCTCCTGTATCTTGGTACTTCTCACAGTGGCAGGGTGCAAAGGATAATTCGGTATTAGCTGTGATTTGAATGCCTTCTTCATGCTTGCAATACCGATTAAAAGGCGGTGGGTGTGCTCAACGCATCCCACCAACACACCCCTAAAGAGATGATTCGAGGAACTGGCTCAGAAAAGCACTATTGACCACTCCTAGCACCTGGTGATGATTTCGGGATGCCGTCCATGCACTCACCTTTTTCTCAAAAAGAAACAAACAAACCAACCACCCACAGAAGAACTTCATCATTCCAGCTAAACCCCCAAAACCCCACTGGCCTGTATTTACACACCCAGCCTGTAGGTGCTCAGTATGAAGGGAGCGACCCAAGGCTGCAGAAACCTTGAGAAAGGGTACCCCAAAAAAAGAAAGCTTGGTAAAACCTGCCCCTCTTCTTCGGAGGGAGGAGCTGTGGATGGAGGTGAAGGGCAAGCAGCAAACTAGCCACTGAAGGGCAACAGCTCTTCCTTTGCTCCTTCTTACCCCATCCTCGGATTAATCGCCATCAGCATTGATAGAAACAAGCACACAAAACCTCTCCAAGGCGGCACAGGACACTCTTCAAAGGATATCAAGCCAAAATCGGATCCATGAGCAATCACATATGAATGGGACCGCGGGGTCCGGAGCTCCCTCATGGCGGCTCTCCTCCTTTTGAGGGCTGCTTTTGTGATGAAGAACTAAGTAAGATTACATACAGACAGTTCAAGATAGACATTGCCTGGACTGTGCTACATTATTTGAATGAATCTCAACTTATACAGTCCTTATTTCCTTTTTTTTTTTTTTTTTTTTTTTTGCTATTTTGATGCTTTAAAAAAAAAAAACACTCATAAGAAATAACTCTCATTCTAAGCAAAAAAAGCCACCCCTGTCTAACATTAACACCAATACGTAACGGTGTCTTTAAAAACATGCCATCTGCCTGCTTTTCGTTGCAAGCCTGACCTGAAAAACGCGTACAACGCTACGAGCGATCTGGACCCACCACCCTGCCCGGGCCGTAGCGGCGTCTTTGCATGGCTGCATCATGGGGCGAAGCCAAAACCCGGAGAAAGCCTCGGGCTCCCGCAGCCACCCTGGCTGCTGCCCACCCTCCACCACGCTCAGGAGTTTGCCCTCTTACGTGGGAAAATGCCCTTTTATCTTCCATTTATTTTCATTTTTTTACCTGAAAGGGAGAGAAGAGTTAGGCTTTTGCATACCACACACGCCAACCGTACTTTTAAGAGCGCGTGAGAACGTGGTCTATTTTCATCGATAGGAACGCATACCTGAATTTCTACAAAATAACAATTCTGCCCTTCTGAGTATGGCATATATTTAACGTAACGTTCATCTCTACATGTTCTCACTGTTTAAGAACTCGGAGCAGGTGTTATTAATAAAATAAATTTATTTTTGAAAAGGATGCTATTCTATAAGCTTTGAAGCTCACACATAGCCTAACTTAACCCAGCTTTGGCTCATCTGGTCTTTAAATGACTTCTTTCATGTGGTCAGCCCACGAGCCATACGTACTGCTGCTCAATCACGCCACTGTACATCGTCAGCGCGAGGCCGATTTGCATGATTTGCATTTCCTGTACCGTTCGAGCTTCAATGAGCTCGGAGCACCACGTACAAAAGAAACCACCGCCAAGTAATGCAAAGATTTTAGTTAAACCAGATGAGACTATTTCAGTCGGGCTGCCAATAATAAAAAAAAAAAAGTCTCTGGGATATCCTGTTAAATAAGGATTTATTCGTAGGGAATCTGAAACTTACATGAAGAGCTACGTTTGAAATATAAAAGTTGTATGAATTCCTTAATAAATCTGGCCTAGCAGAAAATAATGCAATGAAAATAATATTTTTCTTACTGTTCCTAAGGTTTTGGCACCACATTATGTTACTAATTTATTTATTTAAGAGTACATAAGTGGGTTCTGACTACATTAATTTTCCTACCATATAAAATTAAATGTAATTAAACTGAATCCACTGATTGCTAGTTAAGTTTCTCCCTATGAAGAATTCCTTTATTTTATCACAAATGATCAATAAAAGCTGTTGGACAAATAACTGTGATAGAAACAGCATTACAGTGGGCTCAATGAATAAGTACTAAAGTGGAAAAAAATGTACCAGAACCTAGTCGTCATGAAAAACAGAGACAGATGGGGAGACAGACCTATATGATGCTACAAATAGATGAATATCTTGTAAGGATTTCAACAAATGTTATAAGACCTAGTAAAAAATTTTAAAAACTACAGATTTGATTGTGGTGCTGTATTTAAGTTCACCTGAAATCCAAACTGTAATATAATCATTAAATATATTATTGAAGTTAAAAGTTAAAAAAAAAAAACTGTAAGTCCCTTTAAAGGCATTAATTGTCCCATTATTTTGTACAAACCACTACAAAAAAAAAAAAAAAAAAAAAAAAAGATTCCAAAAGTTTGCTTTAATAACTACTTCAAGGAACCTGAGTGAAGTGTACCCCTTCCCCAACTTAAAATCTGAAGGTGTGCATGCAAACTTCGTATCCAATATTGTATTTTACAGCAAGTCCCCTCTTTAAAACAGTCAATAAATTCAATTGCTAGAAAGACTGCTATACAATAGTACGTTGCTACAATTCACTGCATCTTCTCAGTTAAATGGGATATACAGTGGCAGCCTGAGACATTCAGCTAATGCACTGAAGGAATCTGCATATGGTCATGCTCAGTAAAGCAGCTTTGGAAACAATAGCAATGGGACTTTACTGAGCAGATTCATTTTTAGAAAATTAAGAAGTTGTGTCTTCATATTTCTACATTAGTCAAATGTAACCAAATTTAACAACTGGTATAAACTGTTACTGAAAGGTTAAATTCTGTCCTGAATACAACAATTCTATTTATTCCATTGTTGCCTGTAAATACACAGTCAAGAGCAGTGTTTAATCATAATATGCATATTCTAAATAGTAACTGTAAAATTTAGTAATAGGAATAGCTACCATATTATAAATGCATTTTGTCATTTTTTGCAGTTAGAGCTCTCTTATATAATACTATTATTTAAAGGTCAACTAATTTTATTACAGAAAAAACCAATAACCTGTATTAATTTTTAGGCTCCTGAGCTTATCAGCATGTCAGCCAAATAAATATTACAATGAAGGAAGATGCAACATAAACCAGGCTGTCAAATATAGCCTTTACTGTGTGAGTAAAAAACCCGTATTTGCAATAGAAAAAAAAAGGTCGTTAGAAATTTAATGTTTTTTGCTCTGGAAATTGCAAAAGTGCACACAGACAGCTTTTCTAAAGCTAGTCTGCAGAGCCTCCCCCATGCTCCAAGATGCTGAGACCGTCTAATGAGGTGCTAAGTCTACTACTACTCCAGCACAATTGATAACACCAAATGTTATGCAGCACCCTTTTTTGGTCATTTCCCAAATTTACAAGACACACACAATATTGGAGAATGTAACTAATAATTTTGATTAAAAACTTTTCTGCTGTGCCTAATCTAATACAATGAACAACATGAAAATATCAAAGTTAAACACATTATTTATTAATATTTTACTTGCATGACATGTAACGTACGAAAACGTTGCACACTATATAAAACGATTCAAGAAGATCTGCTGTTTTCTTAAGGATTTCTGTTTTACATAAGTAGATTAAAATGCAGCATTATTCATTATCAGCCTTCCTAGCACACTGGTTTTGGTTAGTTTGTTCCTAAGAAACATTACTACATTTGAAACTAAAAATAGAACACTATTTTTAGCTCTTTAATCACATGAGGAAAAGAAAGAGTTTGTATCAGTCTTCTTTAATTTACAAGATAATTCCATAATGCACTCGGTGCATATATCAACAAAATCGCTGGCACACGACCTTTAGGCGCGCACAACGTGAGGCTGCGCGCCTGCCGCAGCCGGAGCTAAATGTGTTTTAAAAGATCCCAGCAACAATAGTCTTGTGACTAAATAAGAAACAGAAGCAGAAGCCATGAGCCAAACAGATACCTATCGGTTTCCTTGAGCTTAATCTGATTAAAACATGGCTCTCAAAAATGCTAAATAGAATGCCACGTCAGAGAGCAGGCATATGATAAAAATAGTCCATGACAGGAAATCATTATTAAACCAGCATTACTAGTGTATCTGTTATGGAAATTTCCCTGTAATTTTTCAAGGTTTCCCCTCGTGCTTTTCTTGAGTTGCCTGTTATACTTTTTTTTTTCTCTTCAATGATGTGCAAGTTTGAGATGTACAAAGAAAATTATCACTGCAATTTTCCAACTATACCCTGCTCCATACCATCTCAACTATGTCATACATCATCTTGTCATTCACTTTAACAAGAAATCTCATAATATTCATGGGCAGAAAATAATCCAAAATGGGCAAGTGCCAGTATGGCAAAAACACATTCATATGTCATGACAGTAAAAATCTTAAATTCAATTACTTTCGCAATGACAGCATCTTCAAATTTTTAAGGTGGAAAAAAGTTTCTAGGAGAAGCTGTTAGGAATGACACAAGAGCTTTTCTGGAGTCCACCAACCAAAATCAGAAAAGCAAAACTTTTGATAATATACTATCCCAGGATCAACACTAATGTTTTAAAAAGCTTATGGAGGTAAAATAAAATCCAGCACCCTGAAAAAAACTACTATTACTATTCACGTTACAAATGTCTTCTGGATTACCGTGCCTTTAGAGCACTCCCTAAAGCACAACCCAGACCTGCAGCATGTTGTCCCGTGTTTAGTTACAAAGTCCAGAAAAAGCTTTGACCAAAAAAAATTGTCTAAACAAATAAAAGAAAAACTTCTACAAGAGGCTAACTTCAATTAATAAAATCTATTTTGGCATATAGAAGAGACTTCAACACGCTTTAACAACCACACCCAAAAAATCTTGGTTTCTTTTTTAAATGTCATTGGTGTGGAAAAAGTAAAAAATATTTTTAAAAATCCATCAAATTATCTTTTCATTGGAAACAGGCATTTAATCTTCAGTGCTGACTCAGGTTTCCCTGAAGGAAAGCCCTGCTAGGTCGGACCGTTAACGCAGCAGGTCACGCAGCGCCGTTCCCGCGGGTCCACGCTTCCTTCCGGAGGTGACCAGTTCACGGAGCAACGTCCCCACCAACGTGAACTATTACTCAGACGCTGGCAAGTTTTTAAATGTTAGAGTCTAACCCATGACTAAGAGTTATTTGCCACTGGCATATCGTAAGACAAACACATGATACGGGGAGAAACAAAGAGGAGGGAGGACCAAAAATTTTGCAGCTTAACAAAAACATATAAACAGAGCTAGGGAGAGTCCTGGCCTAACCGAACTCAAACTCCCACGTACCTCACTGCCAAGCGTGGCAATGTCTCACGCTAAGCAATGAGAATTTTTAAAGATAATAGAGTCACCATATGTTTTGCAAGTCTTTTCTAGGACTCACTTCTTGATTTTTGGGCCGGTTGTTAGCATATTTGTCCCACAACAGTCAAGCTAGATCTGACTCAGCATGAAAGCGAATGTGTATCCTATTTAAAGTGATGCTTAAGCCTTATTCCATAAAGAGTCTTTCAAGAGCCTTCACATCTATTCTTCTTTATATCCCTCCCACATTAAGAAATGATTATCTAATACAAGGAGTAATCAGCTCATGGTTTTACTAGTCATCCCTCCTTGACAAAGCAGAGAAATATCCGAGCCTTAAGTATTACAGTGTCAAGGTTCAAAATGTCCATGTTTATTTAAACACATAAATTTATTTAGATCTCAGTGCAGCAAGACTGGATGTAGTCTTCTGATACAGAAACGCCTATCTGATGGTAATTCAAAGCCCATTTTTCTGCACTGAGCCTGCACCAGAACGCATACAGTGTCACAGCTAAGGATGCATGGCCTGAAACGCCAGGAGGAAACGTCTGTGAAAGTCAAAACGTCAAAATGTGGCAAAACACAGAAAGTTAAGGGGCTTGGGAAGCCAGGATTATCTAAGCTGGAGTTGCCTGCCTTCCTGCGAGGACAGACGGGCACAGTTCAAGCGCACACTAACCATCAACCCAACCGATGCAAATTCTTCACAATATGCCTTTCTCTCATTTCCCGATACCCTCTCAGATCCGCTTTCTCTATATTACCCTGTGAAACAAGACACGGTGCAGGGGGAAAATACGCGCTCTTGCAGTTGTGAACAGCAAAAATATGTATGTGTACATTTATAGGGAGGACAGGAATACCTCTGATGCTGAAGACTAAGTGAGTCATCCACTTCAGAAGAATGACAAGTAATTAAGCAAGAATCTGCAAAGCAATTAAGTGTGGGTATCACTTTCAACCAATGGCATTCACGGGAAAGGAGCTTCCTATATACCGAAATCATCAATATGTGGTACAAAGGCGTTGCTTGCAAAATGCCCTCTCATCTAAGAAAATGCTTTTCTTTAGGAAGCAAAGAAAACTAATCTAAAGTATTTATTTTCCTAAGTTTCATCTCTGTTCTATAAATCACTTACAAATGTAACATCATACTAACTGCCTAGACCTGTCTGGCTGAAAATAGTCCCAGATTTTATGCTGAAGACTAAACTGCAGGAGCGTGAAAGGGTGCGAATCTGCAGGTCACCACAGACGCTAAAACCGACCCCTATTCGATAACAGGCTTGCAAACACCGAAGGTCTGGTGATGGCAGAAGTTGACATCACAAAAACGAGTCTCGCAGTATTTTTGTTTGGGAGCCTTGCTCTGGAAGCTCAGCAGCTGCCCTCCAAGCCCTATTCACAGTGCGGCTTGCACCAAGAGCGCTCCCGAAGCACCGCGAAGTGCTGCCCAATGCATTGCCAAAATACTTCACAAGCACCGTGCCCACATGGTGCACGGTTGTCATTTTTCTGGCAGTTTGCACAGCTGCATCTCCCCTTGCTCCCTGTTTTATTCCTCCATATTGATAGACCGTAGCAATATGACCTTATACCTTGGTGCTTTACTGAAGCACTTCCTTTTATACAGCTCCTAAATTTTGTCTACAAATATTTGTCTTTCTTCCCCTCCTTTCTAGTCCCGGACATCATGAAGGAGAGCCGAGTGCTTGGCAATCTGGCATTCACAGATCAGGCTTCAGAGACTCAACTCTGAACCGTCCTGACTCAATTTTTGACAAGAAGTGGTAGGGACCAAAACGGGCTGCTCTGTGCTCCCGCAGTGGGGCAGCCCACGGCAGACTTCCAGATGTCACCCAAGCAGGTCCCACCGCTTTCAACGTCACTATCTTGCATCGCACACGAAAGGGCGATCCTGAGACGGGCTGCAGGCTGCTGCGGGAAGCTCCTGCCTACGTGGTTGATCCACACGGCAATGCATTTTGTATACGGCAGAGCGTCAAGTTTGAAAAAAGGTTAATACTAATTAAGGTTCTTAGCAAGGTATAGCTGAAAAAAGTTCAAAAGTAGAAACCAAACAGAAATCCATGTTAAATACACCACATCTCAAGTCAGACATTTTCTCCCCAATAACAAACATGCCTTGCTTTCCCCATGGCACCTTGCGAATCAAGCAAATGCCTCAGCACTAGTTATGTGTACTTAACAGGAACCACTGCAGGGAATTAAGATGAGAACCTTTAAAACTAAACCGACCCTTAAGGTTTTGCTTCTAGGCCAAACCACAACTGAAAACAGACTTATTTTCAGATTCCAGTTTGTATACACCTGAAAGTCCACAACAACACTGCAAGAACACTTGCAAATGAGTTTGATTCAGTTTTAGACATGACAGAGACCTTCCAGGACTCTGTAAAACAGTAGCTAAAAAATTTTAGATTGAAGTAGCCAAATAAAAACCTGCGAGATTTGTGTACCATCTAACCCTAATCTTAACGCAGCCACACACTATACTGTTTATTCATATGAACCTACTCCAACTTCTTAATGGGGCAGTTAAAAATCTTAAAACAAAATAATTTCTATTGCCGCATAAGAAGCTGGTATGAATTAACGATTTCATCAATTTTACAGCATGTATTCTTCTTATCGTTTTTATTTAATAAATCCAAAAATTAAAATTGTTTTGCTTTCTCACTCTGAGTGCATAGTCTCATCAGGAAGAATATTTCCAGACTTTTACAAGTCATTTAAGAGACACGTGTACTTTACAATAATCTAACAGAGAAAAGTCAGTATACCACATTTCAAGATCCGTTAAAATATAAAATTCTGGTTACAGGCGCAACAATCTGCCTAATTAGTTTTTCCTAATTAGCAGAATGTTCTAACCTCCGTAATAAGACTTATGTGGACAAAATGTTCCATATTGGTTATCCATCTGAGGGAAAACTAAACAAGTACTTCTGAAGTACAACTAACAGAATTACCGTGGTTGGCTTTGGGGTCTGGAGGCTGCTCACATGCTCTGCCAGTTAATATTGGCAATTTTCAAAAACATAAAACATCCTACCTTAATATACAGCCGCTCACATTGCAACCGCCTCCCTAACATTAGTACTTTAAAGACAAAATTAAAGATATTACAAGCAAGAGTTAGGAAGGTGGCAGTTTTAAATTCCACAACACGTGCCAGGAGAAAAAAAAACCCACACATCTATGGACTAAACTACGCTGTGCAAAAGTGAGCTGAAGAGATAATGGGAATGCAAATACCATAGTGATGCTGTAACAGGCCAGAAAGTGGCTGAGTAGTTGGTTTTCCCTCTATTGTGAAGCATTTGTGAAGAGGAAGGTGCCAAAACCTTGTGTACAAAACGACTCTGTCTCGGTCTGATCCAAGCAATTAATAGATGGCAACATTATCTCTGATTCCCATCTTAACCTATAAAAAAAATTTCCATTATTACTATATGCCGACCACGTAATTCAAAGACTACCAGTTAAGAGAAATGCAGAGCCCCTGCAATATCTGTGGTCAGAGGCAGATGCTTGAGATAAGGAAAATTCAGACCCCTAGTTTGTTAGGAGTTTGCAGAGCAGCTGCTGAGCTTCAATCTCTACAGCTGAAATAGCCTTTATACAGCTTAATAATGTGGGAAGCACAAAATTATCTCCAACCCACTCCCAGCCACCGATTCATTCACCCCGCTCGCTCAGACACACAGACTCCACCCAGTGCTCTCAACACACGCGGGTCTTATCACCCGCCCGCGAGTCTCTTGGAGGCATAGGAAAGCTATTATATATCCTCCACTTGGTTCAATCAGTATCTAAGAAAATTGAGAGCCATGTGCAAAATATAACCTAAAAACAGTCCCTTGAAAAATGCCAGCTAGACAGTAACCAGAAATAAACATAGGAAGGCACCAAGATACCATAAATATTGTCTTCAAATATATCTGAATCCCCAGAGACCCCACACAATCCACAGTGTCAATGACCTTCTACGCAACTGTTAATGCTGGAAATTAATACTTTAAAAATATAAACACCTACTTCTGAATACTGAATGGATACTCTACTAATCATAAGAGCATAGCACATTAAAACTTAGATTTCTTCTGTATTGATACGCAAAATATATACAACTGTTTTCAATCTATGCACCCAGAATGAGTAATCTGATGAAAGAGAACTTCAGTAATTCAATGCAAGACAACTTCTAAGTCCTACGCTCCATTAAAAAAAAAAAAAACTTTAGAATCTGGTTCTTCCATGAGCCCGGGGTGGGAGAAAGTGAGCAGCACCACTCGACACAAACTGTGGTCAGAAACAAAAAAGACAGACTCTAAAGATAATAATTGGCTCAGGTGGAGCTTTAGATGCAAACTGTGACTGAAAAAAAAATGGGGCAAGGAGCAGCAAAGAAGCTGAAGAGGCCACTGAAAGCTCTCCTGAGTCTTCAGTATCTTATGCAACTAACTTAATAAACTAATATTTGTATGCTTTGCATGTGTATAAACTTTTTTATTCCTGGTTCATACTTGTTAAGGAGACAAGTCCTGAAATGTGAATTTTGACAGTTTGATGCAGGTATTTAGATAATCAACACGCATTTTATCATTTATAAAAACAGAATATCCTGACCCTGGGAGTTCAGCCCACTGCAACATACAGTGAGATTTCACTTCGCAGAGAGCCAGAAAACTAACGAGCATGCTTAATTCAAAAAAAACATCACCTTCAGCTCACTAGAAAGTCATCAAGTCAGGGCGAGATCTATTGAATTTTCCTGTTTTGAAATTCCTCTCCACCACCTCTGCCTAGAGGTCTTCCCTCTTCTTGGGCAAGGCCCGAGATGTGTGTTAAAGCATGTTAGAGCTCAATGCTTCTACAGCCCCAGAAACCACTGAGGAAAGTTTGATTCCCAAAGAGCCTGGGGCCACAAGACACTTTGCAAGGCCACCATTAAACCTCACAAGAGTATGTACTCTTGTAAACCAGATTCCACCTCCACAATCTGGAGTAGTCAGTAACCTACCAGTGCAGAGGAGACAGCTACGAGGTCCTCTTCCATAGAGGTCTCTCAACTGCTATCCCAAAGACACCATGCCAAGTGAAACACGGAAAAGCCACAAACACCCAACTTACGAGGCATGAATCGTACTATACGAAGGCAAACGTGAAGTCACAACTTCTAATGGGGTAACTGAGGGTCAGAAACGGTACCCGATGGCAGTGCTGGTATAGCTAAAGTCACTCTCAAAGCTCCTGCTGGTTTCGGCAAGGCGAGGATTTCACCCATCTCCAGTGTACTAGGCCCCAACTTTTTCCTCCCACTTTGATATCACACAACTAAGACTCTGGTGGATGCAACAATAATTCAGAAACAACTCTGGCCTCAGTTGATTTTAAGATAAAGATCTAATTTGGGGGCTAGAGCTAAAAGAAGAAAGGTCAGTGTACCACTGAAGACCAAAATACTTTAAAAACCTGTCAACTGTGGCAAAATAGCAAAGTTGTTAGTAGAAAAGAATGGGCACAGGAGCTAGCTCCCTGTGCTCTGTACCTTCCCCATCCTTAGTCCATTAACCTCCAGCATCAGCCTCAGCCAACATCAGGATGGACTGGACACGCTTGAAGGAAAACAGGTCTAAAGCACACATTCCTTTTTTGTCAATGGCTACAAGGCAGACAGAAGTTATGTCTGGCACTGTAAACAGTATGATGTAGCGTATTTCCTTCAGAAATAACATCTAATTCTGGCTCTTTCACAATTTATTACAGTATAGCTAGAGCAAGAGAAATTCCCCTTCTAAGTTTATTTAGGAAACATCTCACTCTAAAAAAAATAAATAAAATAAAAGATATCTTCTTTGTTACAATTTCCCCTGAAATTCATCCCATCTTCTTGCATAATTTCAGTATCTTTAGCACCATTTCTCTGAATGCATTTGGCAGATAAAATTTTTAGCTGTTATGTTTTTAATAAAATTGATTACCAGGAAATTTCTGCATATGCACAGTTTAAAATAATTCTATTCCTCAGGGTTTAAACATAGAGATGTCGCTATGCATGATAACTGTTTCATGTTTAGTGAGTTACAACTATTCTGTCACAAGTATGAAATGCATTTTGCTCACAAAAGCCAAAGGCACTGTCAAACCTGCAGCAATCTGCAGAACAGTAGGAAAAAATTGCCTGCAAACTAACTGCTACCAGATAATGGTACCATTTATCATTCTTAAATTCCATCTTTAATTAAAAATGGGATATTCTTTTACATAAATAAAAAATTGCAGATGTTCTCAAATTACTCCTCTAATTTTTTTTAATTCTTCCATACATAATGTGTATAGCATTATATACATTCACGAATTTCTCCATGTTGTTATTACATAATACTTATTCCAGGAAGACAATGTTTCCATATTTCAAATAGACAAATATATGCAAAATATGCTAAGTTAAAAAAATTATCATTCTAAAAGAAAATACATGCTAACAAAACTCATTGTAGGAATAGCACTTAACCACAATAAAATTAATGTTGAAATAACTCTTTTTTCCACTGTTTTTCTTACCATTTGATAATTCACTGACTGTTTTTCTCACCACCTGATAAATTATTAGTTTAAACACTTTTGAGTAGTTACATCAGGTTAAATTGCTGAGAGAGAAACATTAGACCCACTATAGATAAGTCTTTCATCCTAGTAACTATTAGAAATGATCCTAATAGGTATAAATTTCTTGTAGTAGTTCTTCTGCAAAATGGAAATCATGTATTTGTTTGCGATGTTGTGTCCACTGCTGTTTCCTTCATTCTTTCTTCCTGCTGCTATGAGACAGAAATATAAGCTCTAATGTGCAACAAGTAAAAGGGAAATTGAGAGAGCTAAAATGAAATATGATGAACAAGTAGGCAAGGATATAAACTTAAACAATAAAAAAATAAGTGCTTCTGAACTGGAAAGCATTCTTTAAAATGACTGTGTCCACTGGACCATCAGAGTATACATGCAGGAGGGAGGGATGGACAGGGACAAAAGACAGAGGGAAGACAGGAAAAATACTGTCCAAGGGAATAAGCAGGTTATAAGAAGCCAAATTATTTCTTTGTAAAAATCTTCGTTATTGAATAATGAGAAAAAAGCCCTATGGTTATTTTGTTAGTATCAGAGACAAATTCCATAATTCTCAACTTTTTTCAAGGGGCTTAAAATTAACCATAACGATTCAAAGCATATCAAGAACAGGTATAATCCTCAAGATTCTCAGGTTTAGTAGTCTAAGGGGGGGAAAAGGGAGGGAATGAACTGATCAGCTGCAGTTTGGGGGGGGTTAAAGGTCGATATTAAATAAAATAAATTCTACTGCACCATAATTTGGCATATAGATCTTAATCGAACTACATACAATGGATATGCTTTATATTTAGGGAAGAAACGACATCATAAAGCACAAAATCAAGTGGTTTATGGGTCAATTTAGATCAGCATTTCAGTTTGATTCAGAAGAGCACTGCCAAAACAGCTCTTGTAGCCATCCTCACATACTGTTCAGTTCACACCACAGTGGTCTCCAAGGTTATGACCTGGATTCTTCTAGATGAAACTAAACCAGGAGATGACGCTCCAGGAGAGCATTTAATGCACTCCAACCACCTAGGGACATCATTGAGTCCGTAAGAACCAGACTACACCTAGTCTGAAATAAAACTTCCTGAAATAACACTCTATGTGGATGCCAGGTCATGAGCAGCATTGCATTCCACAGCCTCTCTACAACCATAACAAGTTGCACTATTTGTTAATACAGACGTTGCCTACAGAGTCATATGCAGAATGTTACGAATCTAACACCTATCCAGCCTTACCATGGTATTTAATGGACTGGCTCAGCACGATCAAAATGCATACTGAAACTCTTTGGCGTCCACAGCAGAAGTTAACATCCCACAGGTGACCTGAAAAAATGGCTGTAGAAATACTGCCTGGACTTCCATAAAAGGCAAATCTATACCACCCAAGTGCATCGGAGAAAGCACCTACTCAAATGTTCAAGGCAAGTCAACAGAATTAGGTTGAAAAGTTACAGTATGACTAGAAGCGGAACAAATTGAACAGTAGAGAATATTATACCGTCAGGATACGTACTACTGGCGAGGCCTGCATTCAGGCTGAACTAAGTAACACAGGGAAAAAAAGAACATTCAGAGTGGAGCAAAGATTAATAAAAGTATGAAAAAATGCAAATACCAGAAAAGCCAAAGAAGTTATTTTGGAAGGGTTTTCTATCCCCATTTCACAATCTGTCACAGAATGTTATGGTGCCACTGGGTTATTCTGATCAGTGGGATATAGCAGAAGTGACTATATACAAGAATATTTTTAATTATACCATCTACATGAAATTCAGAAAACTCCTTTTATGAAAGGTTTTATATAGCCACTAATGAATTCAGGATACTTCCTTGCACACATTTTTGCATAACTGGATGCAGCATCAGAATTTTACTCCTTTCAGTGCAGGATCTGGAGCAGCCGCCACCACAGGCCTTTCCTCTGTAAGGCAACAGCTACACTGAAGCAGTTCCAAGGGGAAAATGCCTTATATTAACGACGTTACAGTGTTTAAAACTATTCTTCATGTTGACTACACATTAACCTTCCTAACAGAATTCTTGGTCCATTGTAGACTGACAACGGGAACGTCCCTAGCAACCTGAAACAAGGCTTTCTGAATTTAATGGAAAGATGACCTTTAATGCATTTGGGTCAGGTTAATGCTTGCAAAAGAAAACAGCAGTATTAACGTAGACCTTTTCCCAAAACTGTTTTGCTAGAAACAGTTTGCATTACATAAAATTTCTTTTCATTATATATTAATTCACAAAGCCAAGCCAAGCTGTAAATACTTATTAAGACAGCTGGTTATTTATGATACTGGAATATAAAGCTATAAATCAAATAATGTGCAAACCAAGTATCTGACAAAATTTGTATTATTTATTTCTAAGGTACAAAAAATAGTTGAGATTAGGAAAAAGCATCAGAGAAAAAAAAAATCAAGAATTTTCTCTTTATTAAACGCAAACCAAAAGCTTGCTTTCTTTCCCTTTGGAAGATCAAATGAGTATTATGGACTAGAATGACAATGAATTGAAAAAAAAAGTATCATACTCTTTATAATATAGTACTGTATATATTTGTTACTTGAAAATAGAAATGTAATCTATAACTAATCTGGAAATAAAACCTATACACAGCAACTGTTTAAAAGGACAGATAAAATACTCATTAAAATCCTAAGTGTAGAAATCATAATGCACTATTTCATTACATTTTACTGCTAGCAATGTAAATATCAAATCTCCAGGTGATTCATAAAATTCATTTTAGAAAGAAAAATAAGGATTTCCCCAGGCACTCAAGAACATAAAGGAAAAACACATGCTACAGTTTGAAAAAACAGACTGTTCTTTCATTGTCTCATCAGAATATTTTTCGGGAATTTCAGCAAATCTTTTACACATCAAACGGACAACTGTCATTTCACATTAGCACTATCTATAGATCATGCAACTATTCCAGCTAGTGTGCTTCCCCGTCCCATACCTTCCATTGCATTGTGTTAATCGTTCTGTTCTTATTTATGCCAAATTTCAATCGTATATACACTTCCACTGACTTCAAAGGAAGTATTCTTATTTAAAATTAATCTAAAACCTCTTTTAACTACCCAAATTGTGAAAAGACCTAATAACTGCACTGTTTTTAAAAAAAGCACGTCGGACAAATTAGACAACTAAACTTTTTGGAGGGAAGTGTGCATGTGGGGGTTTACACACAAAAATGTAAAGAAAACCTGTCACTTTTCGAATGAATAGCTACCATCTGCCAGCATTTTATCTGAGGCAAAGTTGATTAATGCAAAGTGAATGTTTAAGATCATTTTGCTGTCTGCCTGAATACATTTCAGGTAGTTTACTTATAAAATTATTTGTCCTGCTTCTCAAAAGAATTATTTGTTGTTGCAGTTTTGGGGGGTTTTGTTTTGTCTTTCTCAGGTTTTATGCAGCCAGATCGAGGAATAAACAACATTCATTCTTAAAATGTGATACTGCACAAGGAGTTAAAGCGCTCGAACTTTGCTTCTGGCCACTTTGCACAGCAGCAGGAAGGTAATTAATCTGCTGAACAAAGGGGATCCCACCTCCTTAGCAGACTTCATGAAAACTTCCAGGTAGCCTTTCTCAGTGATACTGAAAAGTTAAGTTTAGCAGCCTAATTCTGAGCAGAGCAAACACAGCAGCGTTATTATTTTCAATATCAAATGACCTTTTCCTTCGGCTTTATACTGGAGCAGTTACCTTTATTTACACTATCTTTCCAATTCAAATACATATCTTAGTTGCAGATTTTCAAGCAGTAAACAACGCTTTTGCCATTTTTAACGATGCATTGGTTTATATTAGTGTTCCAATAAAAATCATTCTCAAATTCGGTCAAATACGCTTTTCTTCAGAAGTTTATTTTGAATGATGACAGTTTCAGAAGAAGTTTTCAGAACAGATTTGGGGTGATATTAACCTAAACCGCACAAAGCCCGTTTTTACACCTACATTCCCACATTACGTAGCCTCACCATAAGATTGCCTCGAAGCTCTCCTCATCAGCGTGAATTTCACACTCTCTATTCAGCCTCCAGGACAACCTCTATTATCCGGGGCTATAGACGTGGAGGATATCATCTGTGCTACGTTGTGGAGCTCCGTGCGCTTCCATATGGACATATATCCCCTCTGCTTACACTCTAAGCTGGCTGGACAGGCGCCAGCTCTGGTCAGAAGTCACAAAGTTGTTTCAGCTCCGTACATGGTGCCTGTGTCTTGCATCTCGGTAGGGCTTATTAGTTGAGGCTCAACACCATGCCCGTGCGGCCATATGGCCCTCCAGTGCGGAGCGAGCTCACAACCAGCTAGTTCAGCGCGTGGGCAGAACGAACGTGTCTGGGTTTGCACAAGCCCATGTTAACCGCCCTTCGTGAACTCCGCTCATTTGTTTTAAAAAAATGCAAGCAAGTTGAGCACTAATGAATAAAAGTAGTAATGACCTTTATGTAGCTAGGGAGAGCAAAAGAGGAGCACAGAACTAAGCAGCATCTCCTATACCATTTTTTTTTCAGTGTACTTTACTCCTTAACATAAAGGATACCTGTTATTTCTGGTTTGGACATCTCTACAGCAAAGTATGAACACTGTACCACTTGGTGAGAAAATACGTATGTTTCACACACGTTATTTTTATTTTTAATCAAAGATGAGATCTTCAGGGGATAGTGGCTATTCCATTTAGTCACCTTACCTCTCTGTGAGCATCAGAGTACAAGAGAAGATGCACCAATCTGTTCTCTAGGAGTCTATTCCCCCAGATCTCACGTAGAAGTGCAGTTGAAAACAGGCACATGCACACATGCACGCTCATTTCTTAATCTTACATTGAGAAACAAAGAAATAGCTTGAAACTTAAAAGATATCTGGGCCGCAAATTGTTCAGCAGGTCCGGTAAGGTGAGCCATGTTCCATTCTCAAATGTAATGAAGTTTAGCAGTAACACCAAAATACACACTCCCGGTAATCAATACCATAAATGAGATTCCAGTTTTCTTCACCTATATACAGAAACAAACACCCTAAAACATACAGAAAAGTATCACGTAAATATTTTTTAATTTGTATGTAAGTGGTTATCTTTTATTTAACTAACATTCTACTCTCACATATAATTTATTTCTTACCTGACTCTTATTAGGGCCAAATGCAGGGAAGACCTCTAACACAGGGAAAATAATTCCTCTTCCTACACAGAGATTATATAAAGATACACTTCCGATATTTGACATAAAGACCATCTTTGCTGCTGTTATTGTCACTGGGAGAACATATGAATTGCTGGAGGGCAAAAAGAAAAAAACGTATAGGTGGAGAAAAAATCGTTGAAGATATTTCTCCATTACCTTAGCTTATTACAGAGGTTGAGATCAAGATGCTGGAAATACAAGGGTGTGTGCATGCATGCATGTGTGTTTTTGAGACAGAAATGTTCCCAGCACAAATGGCCATCTAGGTATTCAGCTTTAGGTGAAAAGGGTGAAGTCTGCATGCCTCACTTCGATTCACATCTTCCAAAGTCTTCCCCAGGTTACGTTACTTGCAGGTATTTTTTTTACAAAACAAAATATCTAGAAAACAGCAAGTACTCTAACTTGCTAGCGCTTACACAGGCAAGTTGTGTTATGTTTTCAATGAGACTACTCATTCACTGAGTTGCTCACTGGAATAAAAATTCACAGCACCACAGTTTTTAAGAGAAGGTCTTGGTGACATCAGTATATTAGCTAGTGAAGAACTGACTCTATAATATTTTTTTTTCCCTTATAGAACACAATGAAAGCACCAGATCTGAAACAATCCTAAATCTAGCCAGTAGTCTTAACGTGTTATGGGGAAAAAAAATTGTCTACATTATATTTTCTTGGAATATGCTATGTATTGCTGAACACCACACCGTTCAGATTTTTTTCAGAGCTTCATTAATTAAAACAAATGATTTTTTTCTTTTGTAAAATGTAAAAAGCATAGAGTTTGTCTTTTAAAATATAGCTGTCAAATTTCAAGGGGTATATGTATGCTAGCATTTACCCTAGGGGTATTACAGGGCCAGAGTCTGTTACAAATAAAATCTTTATTCATATGAACAGCTACCTGGGGGGCAGTAGAATGTTACACATTATATTTATATATATTTTTTGAAAATAAGCTAACAGTGCTATTAAGACCAAACTTGAAGCCATATTGCACTTAGTCCCTCCATTCTTGCAGATCTAAGACTTATACTACTAACTTTTTTTTTGAATTAATACTTTTTATAGAGCATAGCCTGAAAGCAAAATAAAATGCTTTTGTTTAGTGTGTCATCCTGATTATTTTTTTATCTGAATTTTAAAATATTTTTCCTCATGGTAATAAACAATGGAATTATGGTAAAGAGAAAAGTAACAAATCAAGTATTTCTTCTGGAAATGCTGTAATAACTTACTACTTTCAAATTTGAGAACTTTCTTTGAGTTAAGGAAAGCATTTCTAAGAGGTTTCTTACTCACTTTCTGCAATTAGTCACTTTGTGCTAAATTAATCAAAATTAATTTTAGATGAGCAGTTCAGACATCTAAATTTTTCAAAGAATTTAGCTGTCTCAGGCAAGCTGGGAGATAAAGCAAACAATACCAGGACTCTGCAGTGTGACAGCAGCACAGCTTTTGATAGGTCACTCCTCTTTGCCATATTCCATAAACCGATCAGAAAAAATTCTGTAATTGCTGAAAAAAATGTATCTAGAAAAAAATAGTAATACTGGCCTTTTACAGTACATTTCAAATGCCCTAATTTGGAAATTGCCATCTAGAAAATGTAGCATTCCTCTCCCTCTTGATGTGAAAGAGGGTAACACTAGAGGCACAATTTCTACAGAGGAATCTCACATTTTCTTAGAAATCAAAGACTTAGAGAAGAACAGCCAAAACTGTCTTGCTCTTCCTACTCAGAGATAGATTTCAGAGAAGAAATAGAAAATGAGAGATTACTCGAAAAAGTCTCTTGTTCCCTCCCTTGCTATAGCAATAGCTGCTGTGAATGGATGAGACTTGTACTAATGTCACTTCGGAACAGACATCTTCAGTCCAGTTAAGGCAGAAAGGAAAAATCTTGCAAGTCTCTATATAGCAAGGCAAGAAAGCTCTTAAAAATGTGCAGTTCTGTCACTTCAGTACATCAATATATCAGACTGCTTCAAGCTCACTAGCTATGTATCCTCCCTTTAAAAAAAACGTCCTTATGGCCTAAGCTTGAGCACATACTCCCTGCCTGAACTGCCATACTTATCAAGGTTTCTGTCCTCCTTTAAGGAGATGAATGAAGATTTGAGCTGGTTTAACTACACACTGCACAATGAAGTCATGACAATAGATTTTTTTTTTCTTTTTTTTTTTTTTTTCTTTTTTTTTTAAGAAGAGGAAGAACAATACAGCAAACTGAGCCAGGGAAATAATATCTACTCAATGTTGCAAGTATGCCTCTGATACCTTCCGCAGTAGCTATGCGAGTTCCTCTTGAAAAGTGAGGACATCATCTCCCTGTGACAACTCTGTTGTCCAACAGGGAAGTATACACCGGCTCATCCCAACTCACTGGTCACAGAAGAGCACGCGAATTTAAGAGCTATGACTCTCCACTTTAAGCTCTCTTCCTTCCAAAACACTTCTCAGACTTAGCTCACTGCACATCACTTGAAAACTACCAAATCACAATTTCCATAGTTAGCTGTAAAAGTATCATTTTTAAGAAATACATATACTACTGCTATACAGATCTATGACAATATTATCAGACTTCTTCCTATCAGTATGATTTCACATACATTCCCACATCTTGATTTAATGTACTGTTTGAAAAGAAAAATTTAACAATGCAAAAAAGTTACCAAAAAAGTGTGCACTTGAAATATTTGTGACCTTTCTGGATTATTAAATGCATACATAGAAAGAAGGTATTTATGAAACACCATTGATCTGTATCTCAAAAGGACTTGGAAACAAGTTTTTGATTCCAGAAAATGAGTCACAAATAACGTCAATATTGTAAATAACGTAGTTTGTGATTTCCCATTACCTCCCAAGAAGGCTGAAATATTTAAATAGCTAATTCAAAAGATACACTCCTGACAATTTTCTATAATTTTGTCTTAAGATGAACAATAAGTCACCAGTACCTGGGAAGCAGATCTTAAACAGTTACTGGCAAGCTACAAGTAAAAGAATTAATGTTAATTTTAATCAATGCTTTTTATAACAGGAGAGAGTAGTCAGCCTCATTAGGCTGTAGTCTGATGCATTTATACTTTCAATTTAATACCATACTTGAGACATTCAATTACAAAGCAAACACTAAAAATGTGCAAGTAAAGTAGATGGTACCTCTAATTAGTTTTTTTCTCACCAGCCACATCAGCCTTTGTTCCCAAAATTTTATCCTGCATGCAAGAATATGGTATATACTCTTTTTTTAAACATTACATCTTTGTGAACTTTGACTATTTGATTCCATCTGATCACACACTAACAGCTACAGCAAAGAAAAAGCTTTCCTCTCTTTAAGATGTTTTATCGGTTAGCTCAGATTTATTTGTTGTCAGTAAAGGTTATATTTGCACATAAGTCTATGACAGATTGCAAGTTTATTAACTTCAAGGGAGTTTTCAAGCTGCTGGGTTGTTTTTTTTGTTGTTGTTGTTTCTGTTCCCCCCCTCCCTCCAAGATGCGGGTTACTTGACAAATTGGAGTTAAGTTATCTTAGGTCAATGCAACTGTAAGTTAAACTAATGAAGTGTACGTCTATGAGTGATGCCTGATTAGTTTAATACAGTTAGTGCTGGACAGCTTGGGCTGCTGACCTTGAAGGAACACAGATAACATTGCACTGCGTTGGAGGATGCGATTGTGCTACAAGAGAGATTTACATAACAGTTTGTCATATAGACTCCTTCAAACCAGAACCGTTACAAAAAGGAAAACACTACGAGACCAACACTAAATGCCTCGCACGAGACCAACAGGGAAAAATTCATAATTATATTTTGCTTGGGATGGCAGCTTATTTGAAATGAAAGTCAGAAGCAGGAACAGAAAACGTGCATATGTACATAGTATACGCTTCAGAATGGGTAACTGTTGTGGTGGTAACACGATGGCTAAATGCAGCCCCTATAGAACACGATCTATTCTTGAAAAATCATATTCTTCCCCATCCATTATTTCTGCTTGCTCCTATTTGGAGTAGCAAATACTAGAGGCAATTCTCAGCTGTAACTATAGCTGGGTAGCACATCACTGAGAGGTGCTTAGACCTGCTGAAGTTAATTTTCCGGGTGAAAGGCAAGCGCTTGTGCTAAAACATCCCGGTCTCTTGCTGCGCAGGGGTAATGACGCCAGAGCGCTTGCTCACGACCGACTCCGCGACGCTCTGCGGCGCACGGGCGGAAGCACTCGCTGCACCCCGCGGCACATCGCTGCTTAACACCATCATCTCACCACATCTCCACCAAGCAGGTAGGCTAAAGAACTGGCTGGTTTTAAAGACAGCTTGGTACTGGAGTGGCTGATTCTCACTAGGTGATAGCGATCTGTTGACCTAAATACTTGGCTTTTATCAGTTCAGGTCCCAGCTGATAGAAATTCACAACTTACATAGGCGCATAATTGACGTCCACAGTCGCAGGCACATTACAGAACCTGACTGCTGTTAAGATAAAACTGCTCCCTTAAATCCTCTAGGTCAGCCTGAACAGTATGTTCTGATAAATCAGCCTTCTTAATAGATAGATGGGAGGGCGAGTGAGGAAGCTAGCATTGTGCACCTCTCTGCTATCTTTCAAATTAATCTGTGCAAAACACAGTTTTAACCTTTCAGCATTTCTGAATTTGCTTGGTAATGTAAAAGATGTGCATATACATGTATATACATAGAAACGAATCCACATACTTCCGCTCTTAAGAGACTTTCAAAGACTAGCAATGCAATTTCCCATATTTACACCCGAAGAAGGCAAAGCAATGAGAAAAACTTGTATTTATCCATTACAAGCTTCCATTCACTTGCACGTACACATTTATATACACATAACTGAAGATTCAGCTTGGGAGACCTGGCTGAAGGCCCCTCTGCAATTTGAGCTAGGACATTATCCAACTCTTGGGTTACCTGTAGTTAGCGTTAGGTGGTACCGTTTGCATGAAAGAGAGAGCAGCAGTCCGTGCTTTCCATGGCCACTTCTTGGCAGGGAGGGTGCAGAGGACACATTCTTCCATCTCCTCCTTAAGAAGATCCACCAGCTGTTTGTGTGAACCACCATAAAAAGCTTCAATGAGAAGAATAGTCATGTTCCTAGTGTTTCAGACCTGTTTGGATTCTGAAAAAGACAATAAAGAACTGTTTTACTTCAGAAATACGCCTTCTTATTTTAATTAAGAAAAAAATATTGGAAAAAGGAGAGGTGTATTGCAAGGCCCTATACGGTGTCTTCTTTTTTTTCCTCATGAAATTAATCTTTCTTTTTAAATTCATAGGTTCACTTCAAAAAGGCTAATTAACAATTATATTGACAAACTTATCACACCTATTAGTTTCAACCATTAAAACCTGCCATTTGAAATTTCTGAATCAATCTAAATGTGCAGGATTTAGAAGTATGGTATTTTGACTTCCCCCCCACCTTCAACCAGACATTTAAAAGTAGCTTGACTTTACAACACATTTTTAAAGACATCATATTTTCATAGGTTAGGGGATATGTCCATAAAATGTAGCTTATTCATTTTTACATAGGCTTTGCCCTTTTCCTGGTGGCAGATAAAACTAAAGAACAATTCAAACACATTTCAGCCAAAAGAGTTCCCAATACTGGCAATCAGGCTAAGTGACTTAAAGAAACATGACTGAGAGCAGCCTGCAGATACGCAGCCCGCGTACACCTCCAGCACTCGACCTTGCGTTCCCAGGAGCTGGGATCGTCACCGAAGTGACACGCTCGGCCCCTAAAGGAGACGTAAACCACATTATTTTTGAGCACTCCCAAATGGCCGGAACCGAACAATATTGCAGACCTAAGGAAGCTATCTACCCGCTCAGCCACGGGGCTGCTCGCAAACAGGAAGCAAAACACGTTGCCCAAAACGAAGGGAAAGATGAACACCCTGTGACTGTTGCTCATCTGCTTCATGAGTCACAGTCTTGGGGTACTGGAAAGCTGCTTTTCAGACGCTTTGAGCAAAAGCCTCAGATAAAAATGCTAAAAACAAAACCCTGTAAAGGTATTTGCCATCCATGATTGCATGTCTGATGATTTCCTTCTCAAAATACCCTAACAAGGGAGGACCAACATCACTTGGGCTTCATGATTGAGGCTGTACATTGTAAAACTGTACATCCATTTCCTGATCTTTAATTTCTAGTGGTTTCAGACTGTAATCCTTATCTTTTCAGAGTCTCTGATAATAAGAAGGAATTCAATAGAGAACTACATACTCTCAAGAAAATCTAAATTGTAACCTCAACCTTGAAAGTTAGTTAAATTCCAGCTCAAATGGGAAAAAAAAAAGCTGTAATGAGAGGTTAGAAAACAGAAAAGAAAAATTACAAGAACATCATACCTATGAAAAGATCAACCAACCAGGCAGGCAACAACAAAAAATTCAAATGCTGAAGAAATTCAGCTAGAACAGAAAATAAAAAAGAAACCCCTAGACAGGGCTGAGTCAATGGCCCACCATGGTATAAGATGAAATAGAGATGCTGAACTTCTAGATCATTAAAGACCACTTAGCAAGAGAATAAATATCTCAAACTCTGCCTTTCTTGCCATAATCCAGCCTGGCTTCAAGTTATAATTTGCTTTATTATTTATTCCCCCGTACTGTTTCAAGTAGACTATTTTTTGGATAATACGTGCCTTCCAAAGAAAGCAATGGCTTTCTGGAAGCAGAGACTATACTCCATTTTGGAGTTTGCTTCTTTTCAGGGAGCAAGGCAGATTCTGATCTCTTTTCCACTGACCTAATTTCAGAATCACACTTTTGAAGTCAGACAGTTTCTGAATTTACAGTGATGTAACTGAAATCAGCATCTGTACTCTAAAGCACTCAGGGAACCTGCCGGGTAATAACTACTCTAAAAACACAAACTGCGTTTAGAATATGCTCTATTCACCTACAGGACAATTTGCAATTAATCATGCTATGCTTGTCATCAAATGTTGCAGAAAATTTAACTCAAAGGAATACAAGGAAGTATTTTGCAAATTCAGCCCCCAAAAAGTGAGGGTACATGAAAAGTGTGCAAATGTCACTGAGTCAGTCACTCACTTGACAAGAATTACAGTTAATTTAGAAATCATTATTGGTATCAGTAGTGAAGTAATTTGTTCATAAAATATCTGATCAAATTTCTTAATCAGACTAGTTCTGAAACCATTTTATCACTAGGTTTAGCTGAATCAACACTGTGCTATTTGGTGCTATTTTGCAACAGTTTTCACTGCACGTTCCTTATTGTGACAGGGAATGAATGTACATGCTGAGAGTAAAAGACTTTGTAAGTTCTCAGGTTTCCTTCTTGTTTAAAGATCCTGGCATTTAGGTTATTCTGCCTGATCCTTCTACCTTTACTTCTACTAACAAAAAGCATTATGCAAACACCACACAAATTTTGCAATACAGTAAACTCCTTTAGGTTGAATTACATCAAGAAAGTCAGTTCAAAACTAGATTAATTGTGGAGCATGTGTCAAATAGCTCTTGCTATGTAATTCTTCTTAATAGCATTCATAGGTCCCAGCAGTAGTACGAATGGAAGAAAAACCAGCAATGACAAATTTTGCAGAGATGAACTGAAGCTCAAAGGCTTTCTGTACAAGACTCTTGGTGTCCCAAAATGTAGATATTACTCATTAAAATTCTTTGTCCTACAATCTGTATGCATTACCAATAAAAGCCTTCAAATTCATTTTGGTAAAAGTGTTGCATAAAAAGCAGTATATAACATGCTTTTCTTTTTTCTTTTTTTTTTCTTTTTTTTTTTTTTTTTTTAAGATGCTACTGAAATATGAAAATATTAAATAATGATGGCAGCACAATATATGTCATTTTTCCTTCAGGGATTGATCAATCTAGAACAACGAAAAAGTCAGCCAATAAATCTTATGCTCTAAAAACATACACTGATAATGCAAAGGAAGTTGTATTAAATACAACTAATAACTTCTTGTATTTAAAAAGTCACAGAGGAGGTAGGACACAGTCATTTACCTCATATTTCACCCACATGATTTCCAGTTTTGTTCACATACAAAAATAACATCTATTATTTTTGCTTTATTTCCCTTGACCTCGCCAAGTTAAGGTAAATACGTACTATATGCTTCTCAGAGGTCTCGGAAAGACACTGATGATAAATGGCCTGAGAACAGTTACCCTATCTGATGGAATGCAATCCTCAATTAGATATAAATCACTCCAGGTATTCTTTTACCCATTTCAAAGAAAACAACAAATATTAGAAAAACATATCTGCTTCCCCTTTCTCATTACGCTGCTTCCTCTCTCAAGAGCTGCTCTTTGGAGCCAGTAATTGTGTGTGTTCCTCCAGCGGCTCAGCTCGACTCTCAGGAGTGCGTCACTGCACGCTTCGAAAAATTTGTTGCTCTATAGGTACCATATGTATGTGTAGTAGCACATTCGTCAGCATATACATCAACAAGAAACTACCTGGAATAAGAAAATTATCCTAAGTGCACAGGATGTCAAAGAGCACAACTGAAGTATTTAATATATGTACATTAAAATACTGATGAATTTAAGTACCTCATGAGATTTCTCTCCCTGTTAACCAAACCCCCATCTCACAGGGACGTTCACTCAGGACATCTGTCATCCGCTTCAGTCGTGCCACGAGGTGAGCACACCGCACAAAAGTGACCCGGCTGGTGTGGCCCCCTGCAAGGCCCTAAATGGGCCAGTGCTGCCAGACCCGACAATTTTCAATTAAAAAAGGTTTTTGAGTACCATACAGAACAGTAGAAAAATATTTATTTTATTGGTAAAGAACATCAGCTGTTCAACTAGCCACAGAAACCATTGCTTCTTCACAAACTCTAGATTTAAAACCAACTAAGGTATTTTTGTTAAGCAGAACTACCAAACAGGTAGAGAAAAATCACCATTTTCCATGATTAAGGAATAGACATTCACTCTGTCTTCTACGCGTAAGTGTGGTTTCACAAACATCAGCATAGCTCACATCAGAAAGCCATAATTAGCTCTGTTCATTGACGTATTCAGACAACATAAATTACAGATCATGCTTAAATATCTGTCCAACAAAATAGTTTAGCAACAATCCAAAACCAAGGGAATAACTGTTAATATATTCCATAGGTAGAGAGCTGCTATTAGTTACAGGAAATAAGGTATATGGTTTCAGTAATGATTGTTTCAACGGTCACAGTCCCACACGTATGAGAAATTTATTCCACCACTGTATCCAGAGCACACGTGGTTCAACATCTTATAACTCAACAGACTACAAAAACTCTAAGGTATGCATTGTGTATGTAAACATATTTACAACCTTTGATGATATGAGATAAACATGCCGTAATACTTAATATAGGCAAAGACTTTTAATGTTCCACTTTCTGGTAAAACGGGATTTCCCAAAGGGCTATTACGGTCTTAACCGTGAATTTTGTCTCCTCTGCCCCTTCCTCCCAACCCCAAAAGATGCACGCATTTTAACTGTTAATGCAGCACATGAAGAAAAAAAAACACCCTATATTGAGAGAGTTTGCATTACCCTCCCACTCACGATAATGACTCAGAGAAACCCCAACAGAGCTATACCTTAAACATAAGCAGATTTTAATGTTTGACCAAAATTTTACTTGCATTTCGATCACCCCAAAACAGTAGGTGTAATGTTTGCCATTGCTAAACCGTACCTGTACACAAAACTCAGAATGACACTTTTATAAAAATATATTAATCAATTGTAAAAAGTAAGAAATTCTCTACATCTTCTGAGAAAGTAATCAACTAAAATTATTCAACTTTATCTGGAGGTCTGCATCAGCAGCAATATTAATTTACTGGTGACATCCATAAAACAGTCTCATCCAAACAACCTAAGAGTACCTAACAGCTCCACAACATCAAAATTATGTATGACCTGAATTCTGCAATACCAAAACTGTTTCACTATACTCATTCCTAGAACACATGTACAAAACCATGCATCAAGTATGCTAAACACCATCTACACCAAAAGCAATACATACTGCACCTTGTGTTTTTATTTCACGAAAATGCTGAAAGTGTGCTTTGCTTGTGACCTGGATATATACTTCTGAATGCTGTGTTCACTATATTGACAGCCAATTCTCAGCCAAAAATAAAAATAGACTGAATGGGACAAAATGGCAAGAGTCCCAGTGGTCTCAGTCAGGTAAGTATTGCCATCCGTGAACTCTGCCCCAAAATCCCTATTATAATAGGACTTATTTACTGTACTTATTCCAAGCTCTTAGCTAAAGGACTGCTAAGCTATTCTTCCATAGAGTATTTTAAGATGCACTGTAAACATACACATGTTCAAAAATCAGCTGCCTGTAAATAAACTTTAAAATATGCTATTAATTTTTAATCTTTTAAACTTACTTTCCAAATAACAGCTTTTTGTGTCGCACTCTTGTGATTGAAAAGTCATGTTCTCAAATCTGTGACTCACTTTCATTTTGATGTCAAGCCTATACAGGCATCTACTGAAAGATTACTCATAGCAGACTTACAAGACTCTACCAGCAGTCCCAAAGACAAACTTTTAAGTTAGGTATTTTTAAGGTTTTAGTTCAAAAGATTGTCATCACAAGGACCGTTTTTGCAGGAAAGTTATTATGCAGCATCTTATAATTGAAACTGGAGTTCCAGCTTCCTTGAAGGTGAAAGTCTGTGGCTGCTAAAACTCTCTAGACGTTGTTCTAAGCTGTCATTGCAGGTCATGAAAATAAGAGGTGGTGATTTGTGTCAAGTGAATTAAAAGCCTTTAATGTAAAGATCACAAGCTTAGACCGACTCCAGTGTTTGACCAGCTACTACACCAGAGTGCTGCAGGCGCTGTTAAGCATTCGCGTCATTTTGAACTTGCCAAAATATAGCTGCTACTCCGCAACATTTTAAGCTTGCTCATGGTATTGGCCATCACCTTCACTCTCATGGTAGCACGCAAAGAGTTCGTGACATATATAAATCATGTGGTTCATTCTCACAGCCTCCATCCTCTCACGATCTAAAAAAAGTTCGTTAATTGAAACCTGCTTTTCACGATTTGGAAACCCAAGGGCAATGGAGAGTGCAGAAATAGCCCATCGAGGAGAAACAACTGTATAAAATTTCCATTTCTTATCAGTGGTTTAAAACTGCAAAATATTAATCAACGTACCAATGTAACTTGTTTAACTGTAATATGGCAATTAAATTGTAACAAAGGTGCAGCTTCTTTCTTTTCAAAATAAAAGAGACAGAAATAGAGGTAAGATTTGAAAGTAGCATACAAAATGCCTATCAGGCATATTAAGTAATATAAACTTCATATTCAGTAGTGTGTTTTATAGTAAAAATTCTCTTTCTAAATTCTTTGAGTTAAAACCACATCTCTCTAACCCCAGTTATCAAACCTGGTCTTAGCAGAAGCAGCTAGGTTAGACTTCAGGGGGAGAGCAACACATGTCTCTTCAGTTAGGAGAGGGTAACAGCCAAAACTACTCTGTGCAGGTCTGGAGAACTCTCCCCACCGCCTCTGGAGAGACGTGTATCAAGTGGACCAGCCTGTCTCCACCACTCCAGAGACAGCCTACCGGGACACCTGCAAGGTAACCAGAAGGTATTCAAAGATAGCCCCCTAAAGTGAAGTTTTGGTGAAAAGGCTTTATACCATCACATTTCATTCCTTGTAAGGAGATATTCTCTTTCAAGTTTCAGACTCACATTACCATAGTGGCCAGCATCACTAAAGCGTAAGTGAAAAATCTGAAAGCAAGACCCCTCCTACTGCAGAACTAGGTGGGTCTGGCCAGAGTTTGGCCACTCGGAGTCAGAGCTGTATGACACACTCCACCGCTTAGCATCATACCTGACTTCCCTTGTAGGGACATGGGATGTGGTTGTCCAGATGTTTTAGATTCTGCAAACCTATCCAAAATCTAAAGCTTCTTGTTGTATAACCATGTTATTTCATAATTTCATCAAGCTGAGGCTTATATATAACACAGCAGAAGAGCAAGACAGGTGGTTTTTAGCTACAGTGACTGTACACTTCAGCGTGAGAGACATTAACCTCTGCAAATAGCAGTAATAACTGGGATGCACTTTGTCTGAACACATCTGAAACCACTGTCAAACAGGGATGTTGTCTGGATAATAATTCATTAAAATTTCTTTGAGGCATTTTAGCAATATTTTTGACATAAAATACAAAATGGAATTGATAGCTGGCTGTAGACAGATTTCCCTGTCACTCTACTCTTTCCCAGTGAAGGTGAGCTGAGCAAAGGAATCCACCAAGACCCCTGGAAGTGTTCTTCCATCTGCTTCCAAGACAGAGCATATGATGTGATGAGCCCACTTTCATGAAAATGAATCCTGCTGAGCTTCAGCATCCTAGAATTTGAGACTGCCTGTTACCAGTTCCAAGTCCGACTCTTTCACTGGCTGCAGAAATACAAGAGCAGAATCATGCACTATGATTCACAAGCTTTATAAAGTCCAAATTACTCTTAATCCCACAGCATGAGTCCAACTTCCCAAGTTCCAAACTGCATTCCCAGTAGTTACAACCTGAGGTCAGCTAGACAGACACTCAAATCCCTGTTCACTTGTTGACAAGGAACAGTTCTAGGCTTCCTAAAAATACGCATTTGCTCCTGCAGCCTTTATTCCTGCTGAATAAAGGGAGATGGAATCTCTGTTTACAAATAAAGATTTTTTTCTGTTGCAAAATACTACAGAAACTTCTCCTTGTTTACCTGGAAAACTTGGAAGGAAAACTTCCTAAACTACTTCATAAAGAGAGATGCTGGACAAAATTTGACCAGACTACAAACGGGTTAATATGTCACCGTGTATTGTCAAGTCACAGCACGATTACTCTGCAGTCTGCCTTCATGTGACCAGACAGGTAAAACACCTCTCATTAGTGTGCAATCATGGATCCATTCAGCTGTGTGGTACTTCCCATTCCTGGAGATCAGTTACACACCAGCTCTCTAAAGTACCACGCCTAGGATAAATAAAATAAAGGATAAATTAAATAATAAAATGAAAATAAAAAGCAAAACAAAAGTAAAATTTAAAAATGACAGAGAAGACTGGAAACTCAGAGAAATTCAAAATTTTACAGTATTTCACAATGAACGGGAGTTCTCATTCACAGATTTATGTCCTTCAATAAGTTTGCATGCAAGAGCTTGGGCAGGCTTGCAACCTATACATGGAAAAAGCCTTGTAACACTTAAGATGATGCAAATAAAACTGCTCACAACAGAATTTTAAAAGAATTGTTATAATCTTAACTAAAAAGCATACTATGTGAGAATCACAGGGTTCAGTTCTTAAAGTCTGTGCATTCAACCTTGAAATACAACAGCAGGAATTGAAAGTTATGGCTTAAAGATGTCCTCATGGCTATTAAACTAGAGACACCCTGACACAAAAGGCTACAATGGCTCCTTTTGGAGTTTACATATTTAAAAAGTAACATGCTGTAAAACCTGTACATTATACAGGGCACGCTAAGTAAACAATGTTGCTACAGATCACACATGCAGAGTAGGTGCATTTTGAAAGCCAGTATTTCAATTGCTTTATTATTTTATCTAGGCAGAGGCATTAATGGCCTTCATCATTTTATGCAGTAAATTAAATTTGGGTTTTTTTTTCCCAGTTATGGAAAAGCAAAAAATAAATATTCCAAATTTTCTTTTCACTTTCTTGCCTGATATAGTACAAGACTGTCATATCTCTTGTAACTATACTACTAGCAATCCTCAGGCAACATCTTTGAAGACCTTAATCCACACTGAATAAAGTAAATCACTGGAATATATTTTTCTCCCACGGAGAGAAACATCTGTGCATCACATTTATGGTTAACTCCAAACCGCACAGAGCCGCACTACCTGAGTGCGGACGTACACACCTCCTTTTGGAGCACAGCACTCAAAGGGAACGCTTTGAGGGAACCTCCACTGACCAACCTCCTGACTCCCATTACACTGTGAACAGCAGTTACAGCACAGAACTTGGTTTGCATGTTTCTAATTGACCAAATAAAGACTGTATGTAGTACTAAATACTCTTCGGAATAGGTTATCAGGGAAACTACGTGTCTAGTGATGTACGTCCAAGCTACTTTGGCAAGTTCAGATTAATAAATGCAAAGTAGGCACTGCCATATTTAACTAGGAGAAAGTTTCTTGATTTCTAAGCCAAAGGAGAACAGGAGAAGACAAAGACGAGGTGTGATGGAGGAACAAGGCCCATGCTCCACCAGGGAAATGACTATAGCCATGACCACCCATCGCCAGAAAAACAACACTCTTTCATATAATTTGTTCTCTTGCTTCCTCCCTTTAAAGGTCTCGATATATTTAAAAAAGAAATAGATGCAAGCACGCTACAGAGTAGTAGATACTAAACAATCAAGTATCGGAAAAAGTTCTAAAATACTTTGGGTAACTTCAGGCAGTAACAGGTTTTTCTAAATGGAAAACAAATGTAATGAGAGTATAACCTAAAAAAGCAAAGCAATTGTATTTTAGAAAGTCAGTTATTCTGATTTAACAGTTAATTATAAGCTCCAGGAACCATTTGCCATGTTAATTCGGAATCCTGGAATAATGATAATTTACTTTAACAGAGACTGTTAATGTTGCTTTGCAGTATGTTGGTTTTATCCAACTTATTTGGATGATGTTTACAGTTCTTGAAGAATCAACCCAGTTTGCAAGAACCTTCTTTTTCAGCACTATATCTATTACTATAAATTTGTTAATATCTATTTGATGGCTGACATTGCGTTTAAATAGATGGAAGATACTTGATTTAGAATATCTCTGAGTGGATAGGGAACTAATAGGTGTTGTAATGGGAGAAGTAGTGCTATTTTTAAACTTGACAGGAGACATATTAGTTGCTAGTTCCCTATTATAAAGCACCAGTCTGGTAATAATAGGCTGGCATTTTGAAATTCCTCCGATTTATTAGGAATATGATGAGAAATGTGTTCTATGGTAGGTCTGAGCTTCAGAACAGCTGCTGTATAGGAAGGTAAGCATTACTTAAACTGGATATGAACATAGAGTTTTTATATTTTTGTTATATATATAAATATATATTTATCTATATATATACACACACACACTGAGGAAAAAGTGACCTGTAAATACTTTGACTGACTTTATCTGACAAGAGTTCATAGCTTGCATTATCTAATTGATTAAAAGAAGCCACCATTAACTGCTAAAGAGTTGGTTTCTTTTCTACAGCAAATTCAAAGTAGTAAAACCTTATGAATATGGAATTGGTTCTTTTATCATGGTAGACTGAGATTTAGCATTTGAAACAGCTTTCTTGTACAATACCGGGAATCCCACCAGTTAATTTAAACATTAGGTTTGGTACCCTGAGACGAATGGCAGAAGTGTTTGAGTGGGCACAGGCCAGATTTACTTTATAGTCAGAAACTATTCAGTTGAGTAAGTGATGAAAGGATCTGCATGTTCAGTCACACCTTCGCTGAGCAAAAGGAAAGGACGAGTCCTACCATCAAATGTAGCTCTCCTGTGACACCTAGGAGGAGGCCGACACAGACAAATATTACTAAGGGACAAACTCACACAACTCCACACTTGCCAGTCAAGTGTCTTCAAAACGAAATTCTGTTATCATGTAAAGTGGACTTAAAAAGGATTGCCAAATGTATCTGCCTTCTTATTCACCTAAAGACCTACAACACAAGCAATTTAAAGTGATAACCGTGAGGATTTCTCCAAGCTACAAAACCCTTCTTCTCCAAGTGAGCAGAATAAATCAGATTTTGATTTGTTTACAAGAAACAACATAAAAGTACCAGATCTCTGCAGTAGCTTGGCTATGACATTCTTGTGATTCATAAATTAGCTTCAAGGTTGGAAAATCACCTGCATGAAGTTCTTAATGTTAATAATTAAGTACTATTTGAATAAAACAGAGGAAATAACTTTTGATCTTCCATTTGTACAGCTCCTGTTTTCTCAAAACAGGAAGGAACCAATGCTTCATACTGTGAGTCTTTGAAAATCAGAAATACATGTCACTAACTGTGACTTGTGTCCAGTCATCGTCACACCAATTTAAGAAATCACTTGCAAGCTCTCAGATTCAATAGTAAATGGTATATAACATAAAAGGAGGACTTACTACAGCCCTAAACATATTTTTCCACTTCCCGAATAGCGATACCCGATCTCCACCTTCACATACAGAACGCTGTCCAAGTCAATGTACACAGCCAGTGCAATGAGAGGGGACAGTTTTGTTTAATGACATAGCATCATGAACACCCCCTGAAAGGAACTGCACTACCAAGGTTTGACTGGGCTTCCTGAGGGCCTACAGAAATCTGCAGTATTACATGTTCCTGAGTGTGTCCAAAGCACGCTGCGACAGTGCACTGCAAGGGTTTCGAATGCCCCAGCCGGCGCAGAATGGCAGCTCTAATGACCCAAGTCAGTTGTGTTCATTCTGGTGCCCACAGAGGCTTAGAAGCCCGTGAAATATTTCCAAAGATTTGCTTAAAACAACGAAGAAAAAGCATATTCATACATTTTATATCACACTGTAAGTACGAGAATTTAAGGAGTTTTCCTCCCCCACCAGAAAATATTGATGTTTACACAGAGTTGAAAAAACAGTGGCATGCTAACGAGGATGTCTTTATCATTTATCAACTGACACAGTGAACATTTGAGGATATAATTTCTTTCTGTGAATAAAGGTATTATGCAATACCTCAATCTGTTTTGGAAGGTAACCAGTTATTCTGTAAACAAGCTTAGGTTCTGATCTGATGTTTTAGAAATGGTTACTGCAATAGGAATAAATATTAATGTCTGGGAGAGACCCTAGAGACATGAAGAAAGAGTGGCCATTTTAGCAAAGCCACAGATAAAGTGAGGGGGCATGCACAGACGATGAAAAAGTCTGACCAGCAAGATACAAAATGTTTCCTTGAAGGTTATCAGATTGTTGAGACTAGAAAAATGCCATTAAAATCATCACCATCAGAAAGTCAAACCAGTGCCTTAAAAACTGTTTCTGTTGCACCCAACAAAATCTGGCTACAGCATGTAATCTGCATTGTAGTCTGCAATGAAAAGAGTCAACAACAGTTTTATTTGGATTGTGCTTCATAATAAATCATGAACTTATTAGTAAAATTCTGATTTAGCGTCACTTGAGGATCTCTTTTCCACATGCCTGAAGGAGTCTGAAAAGCATTTATCCTGCCTCTGAGTCATACTGGCCGTTCTCATAAAACTTTCCTTCTAAAAGCAGGAAATCCTTACCAAAATTGCACATATTGCAACATGCCAAAAACAAAAAGACATCGTCATTCATCTGCTAGTTAAGCTTTAACCACTGAAGAACCTCTAGTTTATCTACCGCACTATCTCTAGTGTAATATCTAGCATATTCCTCCTGCAGCCAGGTACAATTTGAAGAGCTCACAGCTGTAAGTAAAGCTGGTAATTGCCATCAGTACTGCAGTACAGAGAAAAATACTTTCATCGCAGAACTTGGAGCTGAGGGAACTATTGTAAGGTCACTACCGGAAGCTCCTAACTATCTAAAGTTTAGCTGGTTAATAGCTGGTGCTCTTACAGACACTGATGCTGTTTCAAAACGCCAGAAGTAATGTTACAAGCCAACATGAGAATGCCATTATACCTCATACATGCAGGCAAGATCTGTGCTGGTAATCCCACTTTTTCATCTCAAAGTTGAAAATATCACAAGTTTCATCAGCGAGTTTAAAGATTTGTAACTGTTCTGAGTCATACTTAAGTGTTAACAGTTGTGCAAAGCTATTCCGGCCATTCAGAAAGTTTGGGAAATGCCATCAGCTAAGTGTTCAGAGCAATCATAAGCAGCTCTTGTAGGGCTGAAAAACAAAAGTTCACACACAATTTGGAAATACCTTTAAAATAAAGGCAGTGATTATCTCAGTGTCTCCCACATGCAGTAGGACTCAAAAACACAAGAAATGCTACAGCACTGGCTAAAATCTTTGGTACTACTTGTGTTTCATTCTTTGTGTTTTTATATGGAAAAATCAATTACAGAGCTCAAGCCATTGAGAAAACAAGCCAGGTATGCAACAGAACTCAAAACAGTCTTAGCAACTGTGCTCAGAAATAATGCTGACTTGCTGGTACTTCTGCAAAATTCAGCTATAGTGCTCACCGCTGCTGTAGACAAAAGCTGTGAACCCTTTTGCTGTGGAGGCTTTCATCTCAGATGCACCCAACATTAAGATCATAAAAACTTTTTGCCTACTAAGCAAGTCTCACAATATAAGCTGCAAAGGTGAAGTGCAATCATTTTCATAAATTAAAATTTAATAATGCAAAGTATATATATACAATTAAGTGTTTTTCTTGGCCTTTGCTTGAATTCCAGTGGTGAATTCAGGTAGTTTTAAAGAAGCTGCTTAGTATCGCCTTCCAATTGATAAAAGAAAAAGGAGAGGAAAAGCTTTCAAAACTCTTCCTCACCACAAACTTCTGCCCCTTAATGACAGCTGCACCTTCTTCCAGTTAACACCACAAAGGCACTCCTTCGAGCTATGAAGTCCTAAAACTTTGCAAAAAAATCAAGCAAGGAAAACTTAGGCCCACAAAGTTTGTTTTACCTGAAGTGAATTTTACTGAAGGCCTGTCAGAAGTTACTCTGGCACCCAGAAGTTTTAGTGTATCCTTATTCACCAGTCACAACCGAAAATAAAGACACTGCATTTTTGCTGAGCTATGGGGAGAGTTCCTTTGAAACTTTCTTAGGTGATGCTTTTGGACACCATGGTACTTGGCCATTTTTAGAAAAATAAGGTGATCAAATGCTTTGCTTTTAGTGACAATATTAAAGCTTATTAACCTGAGATTGTCTAAAATCATCTTCATACAATTGGTCAGAATCTAAAAGAGGTGAATCCAAAAGAGGTCTTATTTTATTACAAGGAAACCTGCTTCAGATCTTTCTGAATCTTTTCAGATCCAATCCTTCCATCACTGTTTAAGCAGAGCTTGCTCCCACAAAAATCAATTCGATGCACATACTCAGAGGTCCTATATGAAGCTGTTTTAGGCCCACATTGAAAGGACTAGTAGCTCTGGAAGGAGCTTCATTCTTCCCATTTGAATATCAGAGATACAATTAAGATACAATGAAGAGTGAGGAAAAAAAAATTTAGCGTACATTCAAATCAAAAGAGATACTCAACCATGCACTAGACATCAGCACACCGAACGTGCGTAAGAGCTGACTAACAAATGTAGACCAACTCGCATGGTTTTGCTTATTTACAAATACTCCTGACACACTGCTGACATTTAGAACTGCTTCCTGTCCAATGCCACCCATGACATCTGCTGACACCCCCCAAGGTTTCTAAAGTTTGTGTCTACAAGCACAGCTGATGCTCAGAAACTTGCTGATGAACATACAGAACTTTCCTTTCGACCATAACTGGAAAGGTTATTTTGGCTATTCACTATCCTATGCTGATTTTGAATGGGGGGAAAAAAAGCTTTGGAAACAAATTTTAGTGACGTGAATTCCTCAACAATTTTCTTACTACTCAAAAATAGCTCTTTTGATTTTCCTAAATCTTGTCAAAAAATTTCTCCTGATCAAATTACTGGATTGCTCTGAATTACACTGTATAAGCATACATTCATACATACACAGAATTTCACATATCTGTTATTATTATTATTGCCTTTTCCAAAGCATATGACCTCTAAATGGGGCACTCCCACCCTTCCAAAAACCTTGACACAGAGTTTAAAGACAGAAAAACACTTGATTTGTTTTTGCCTTTATAGGTAAACTAGAAAGAATTCCTCTTATAATGAAGGCAAAAAGGAAATATAGATCAGTTACTCAACCCCAAATCACGCTACATCTTCCGCCTGGTATTTTCCCATTATTAACGACAAGAGTTTTCATTTGTCTGCTTTCATCCAAAAATGCCAAAGAGCTTAACAGACATTAATTAAACCTCACAACACTCCTGTGAGGTATGCAGGTATTGTTATCTCTATTTTACAGAAGAAAAACCTAAATTAAAAGTGTGATCTTTCCAAAATTCCAACAGTTATGCTACAGCAAAGCCAGGAGTAGAATGAAGGAGCCCTGACTCCAAATTCCCTGCTTCAAACCACCAGAATTTGCTTTCCCTTTTAAATCAGCACAACAGAATTTACTTGCCATTTGCCTCACATGAAAAACTTGGTTTCAGACAACAGAGCTAACTTTTCCTTAACAGCAAACCTTGTAAGAAAATACAGACAAATGCATATTTTACCTAGAACGTACTTTGACTATTTTGCTAAATTTGTAAGTGAAAAATGAGACAAAATTTTGTACCTTTTATTAATAAATTATTCCTTATCTGGTTACCTGATGAATTTCACCATCTTCAAGAGGAAGATCTACACTTCTTGAAACCACATGAATTGTCATGAGCAAACCCCTGATTTCCCCTTCCCACTTATGCTTCTGCTGTCTTCTGCCTTGCCTCTTACCCAGCCAAACAAACCTTTTACCTTCTCTTCTAATGGTTTGCTACTATACTTATCTCAGTCCTGCATCATCTTTTCTTTTTTTTCCTCCCTCTCTCTTTAAACTTTTTCAATGACCTTATAAAATCCATGAAGGACAGAATGGGAGTACATCAACCACTACCTCTTTGAGGTGCACACCAAGCCTTCCTCCCTGTCAAAGCACCCTCAAATGCCTAATCCTCCACTAAAGCACAACTGTTTTGTCCTTTGGTCTTCTACACTCACACTCTCAGCTTCTTTCCATGTCTTCAAGTACTTCCAGGCGAACCATGGAGTCCACTCACACATGTCTATGAAGCCCTCTGAACCACCACAGCACAGACTGAGCCACACAGGTCAAACTGCTTCCATGACTTACTCTGTTACTCCAAGCAGCATGAGATTCCAGCCTCGTCTTCAAAAACGTCAAAATCTTCTTTGTCAAGGCACTGAAATAGCTGCTTCCCTCAAAGATCAACCAAAATAGCTTACCTATTTTCAAAAAAAAAAAAAAAAAAAGAAAGTCTAACAGACTTGTATTTCATAAAAGCAGCAGTCTGTTTTAAAGAAATACGTCAACATTTCCCAGCATACGCTGAAAAATAGGTAGCTTTTGTCATTCAGATGCTCTCTGCAAGTGGCACCTTACGGGCTTGGAGAACATCCTCATCCCACGGCAGGCCTAGCAAACGCTCCATCTTTGCTTTCTCTTGCAGCTCTCAGTCACAGCTGCCTTCACAGAACATTAAGTGTGGTTTCTTGTGCTTCGCAGCTCCTGAACAACTCCGAGTGTACGAATCGAAAATTCTGCCCACAGATAACTTTCCTGCTCCCACTGACTTCACACCCCAGCCAAGAAAAGAGGGAACACAAGTCTGACGCCGCTTGCTGCCCTGGCACACGATGCCCCAGTCCCCTGCCACCAGACTCCGGAGGTTCTGCCCATTTCTGCATGCCTAGCAAAGGTCAAGAGTTAGTTTATTTAATCTCTGCTGGCAAAAATGTTGTATTTTTTCCCTTCCTGATACTCTCTAAGGTTATCCAATCCTTTGCATTCAGCTAGAGATAGAACGAATATCTGAAATCCTTCGAAACCTTCAGATATGCAGCACAGATCAATAAGTTTCATTAAAAGAGGCCTCTCATAGTGCAACAGTCTCACTCTCCACTACTGTCATTTACTTCTTGCTTGATTTCCAATGTTTGAAGGGTTTTTATTAATATTATTATTATGGTGAATTTTTCTCTACCAAGCTACACGTGACAGGAGCCTTGCCTACTGCAAAACCTGCCACTAAGGAGAAACTCAGGTGAGTGCTTAAAAACAGGTTGTGACTTGCAGAACAGTTCCAGTGAGAGACACTTGCATGTAAAGGGGGGGAAATACAAAGCACCAACTCTACTATCTTCACTGAAAACAGACACTTCTCCCAACTAGTTTCCTATGGTATATGATGATAATAGAAAATAAAATTATTTTCTAGACTCTCTAGCAATTACTTTTAAACACTTTATTACACAGACAAATTAAATGTTTTTCCTCCATAATACATGCTTCACTTTCAGTGAGGACTACAATCTGCCCTCATTGTGGCATATTAAAATCCAGAGTGAGACTTGGTTCCACTCTTCTAAAACCCAACACCAGGCAACATCAGAACAAAGTGCGAACGCAAGCTTCTTAGGCATCAAAGAAACACCGGGAACATCACAAGCTACAACTTGTGTAGGTGTATTAGCAGTCCTACCATCCATCTGTCAGAAATCTTAGATGTTCCTGCACATCACCCACTGGCAGAGCTGTTTGCCAAGCAGAAATATTATGAAATGTTCATTATATACTAAGATCTCCCCCCTTCCCAAGCATTTAATGGAAAAGACTGCCCCTCCACACACAGACAAGCTAATGTTAGTTACCAAGAAACAGCAAAATTCACCAACTACCGAGAGGCCAGCACACTGGACTGTGATTTTACATACATTTTAAAGAAGCTTTACTTACACACAGGATACACTAACTTCTAGTTCACATATATCTCATTTTTAAGGTACATTAAAGACTGAGTTTACAATCAACTAAACAGACAGCGTACAAAAGGCTTTTAGAACTACACCATATGGTCTAGGGAAAGGAACAATCTGGACTATCCACATTTCAATCTGCAGGCTTGTCCACCTCTATAACACATTGTATTGCTGTAATAAAATATTAAGATAGAAATGTAAAAGTGGAAATAATCCATCTTTTGCACTACCAGGGAACGAGGCACCCTACAAATAGTTTAGTGCATTTTAAGTTTTATGATTTTGGCACGCTGAATCAAATATAGTGAATAAGATGCCCAATTCATTTAAAACAGTATTTCCAGAGGGATATGGGTGGGTATTCATCTTATGCTTCAGGGAAATAAAAAATACCAGTTTACATGGGGTATACTGGCAGCAGTTTATGTAACAGATGACACATTCTTGGAAATCAAATAAAAGCAGAAAGAAAATACCCATTGTTGCTTAGTGAAGGACTAATCACATGGTCACAGCTGGAATCAGTGTAAATCATTCATTAATAAAATTCTGTTGTGGTAGTCCCTTTCTTCTGCTTTTCAAATGCCAAAAGAAAAACTTTCAATTCTTTGCAGAAAGGATACATTTGAGAGTATTTTATAGTAATGATTAAACTTAAATCTTTGTAGAAAAAAGGAACACCTACAATGAAGGCATTATTGGCTCTAGGTACAAATATATATACTTTTGTATTTTATATATAAACCCAGAACATAGTTCAAGAAAAAGATACTTGCTACACTTGGAGGTACTGGCATGCCTTCCGGTTGCACAGAAGCAGTCTTGAGAAAAAGCAACTGAAACCTTTTGCAAGGCACATCACAGCATAACGTAAAGAAATATAAATACTTCTTTTGACAGCATTTTGAGTCATATCCCTTAATGTAAACTAAAAAGTTACACTAGATTAAATACAGACACTACAGGAAAAAGTTCACATAGTACATATCCTACAATTACATACTCTGTTGCCCATATATATCATATGTTCATAGCTAATCCTGCTTGGAGCAGAAGGTTGGACTAGATGACCTCCAGAGGTCCCCTCCAACATGAATTATCCTATGAATTTTACACTCTAGTTCTCCCTTCTTGAGTTCTGACCCTTTGGCTTCTCTTTCACATTGAAAAGACATAACCACTGCTGTAACTTTTATGTTTCATTGCCATCAATATCACAAATAAAAATTCATACAAATCTATGATTTTGCAGAGAGAAAATTATTAAATCACAAAAATCAGATCATCCTCAGCAATTATTTTGAAAGTAACCTCTTGCTTTATCTATACTATCTGCTCTATCCATATTATTACAGGATAAGAGGAATGTTTTTCCATATAAATTCAGAAAAAATACTTAGTAAATAAAAGCTATACCATTTGGTGCTTTAAATTGTCACAATTTAAAGCAAGTGCGATGGGTTTTTCTCCAGTCCAGCTGAATAGAAGAAATCAAAATCATCCTGTTCCTCATCACTCAGCACAAACACTGCACTACACAGCATTCAAAATTTATCAAGAGTTCCTTGAACTGAAAGGTTTCTTTGAATTCAAAAGCTAATAACATATTATCTTCCCAATTCTGTGCTTATTAGTCACTTTGAGCAAAGATTTTAGGCATCCTAGATTGACAGAATATCTGAGTTTTATTGTAGAGTCTGCTAAGGACTTCTCAAATCTTTATCAAACCATAAACCCTTGAAATACATCTGCATAAGCAGTATACAGCTCAAGTGTAAAGTCCAGTACATGCTTACACTTGCGCATGATCAAAAGCTCCATTTCCCTGTTCTGCAGCTTTCCGCAGTTATCCCTGCCTCATAAAGCCATCCTCAGTAGAGGAATATACTTTACATGAAACTGGCTAATGTAAACAAGAAAACCCCAGTTTTCTAACAATTAACTGCAAGTAGTATGAAATGTCAATTCAATAAACCTGGTTCTTGTTAATAGCATTGTTTATAAAAAGGAAAAAAAAGAAAACCTTGCAGTATCTCTGCTAACTTCTGTTTTAGAGATTATCTGTGGTACTATTTGTCAAAATCAGTAAAGTTTGAAGACAGATGCGTGACTTCAGTAGAGTATATAACAGCTAAAGAAAAATCCAGAAATGGACAAAACTGTAGAAAGCAACAACTCGCACATGCAGGGTCCGTGACACAGACAGTCATTGTTTAGATAAGATATCCTACTCTTCATCTTTTCCAAATATTGTTTCTTTTTTGTAACAGAAGAATGATGCAAAGTAGATCACGATTGGGCAGGATGCAACAGGTAAGCTCACTTAGTTGTGATTTATGCCTTTAAAATCCATTCATGAACTTAAAAGAATGAAAGGTTTTTTTCAAAATTAAAACGTATTGCATATTAACAGTTTGGGACCTAGCTGCCTCTCACTACTGATTTTCAGGAAATTAGGTTCAAAAGAGAGAATGTTGTAGGTGTCCATTAGAAATTACTATTCCTTATACATAAGCAAAAACATAAGAGATCTTCCTTGCTCTTTGGAAAGCTTTGTATTGGGGCATTTCTAATTGAGGAGTCGTGATTGAACAGTTGAGACTATTCTGGAATTGATAAGGACAGTGATTTCATTTAGTGCCCAGAAATCTCACTCTGTCTAAGAATGGCTATAGGCATTCCTGCAGAAAGTTTCAATTTGAATTTTTTTTTAATAAAAGCTGTTTAGAAGCCTATCTGACCAGCTTATGACTTTAAAAGAACTTTTCTAGAAGAATTAGATGTTATAATTCCCAATCTGATCAAAGGAGGCTGCCATTATACTTAGAAGGAAGAAAGAGATGATCATTCAGAAACCAGGCACCTCGCTCCTTCCCATTCCAGAGCCTTCGCCAGACATCCTGGTTTTCAGAAATCTGTCCAAAACACTTCAAAACATAATGAAAACAGGCCTAGGAAGACTCCTCCATATGCTTCCCACAAAAATATTTGATTCTCTTCATTTGTCTGCTTCTAGATGAGATGTGAAGAAAAAATAGTTATGAGTTCATGAAAAAAAAAATCTTTCCAAAAGATCTTTTCTAAAGGCAGAAGCAGCATATCAAATTAAGGCACAGCTCCCTCCATCATTTGTCACATGCCCACACGCCATTCATGTTAAAGCTATACCACATATATCTGACAAGAATTCAACTTTTTATATATATATATCTGCTGCTAGCACCTTAGAATGTGTATTGTTTCTTTTGACAGTAGTATCATCAAAAAGACCATGACCAAGTGGTTATAATGGTTTCTATGCCTAATTGCTATTATCTGGCAATTCACCAGCAGCAGTGCAATACCATCATTCAAACTACCTGAGAACTGATAACTTTGGTTTTAGCCTTAATTCTAAAATTCAACACAACTAGCATCAAAATAATGGGTCCTAGTGCCTCTATCCACACTGCTCTCCCTGATGAACGTGCAGTGGCAATGGGAAAGACAAACAGAAGCAGTATAAAAATCAGAAAATGCTGAAAATATACATTTGTAATTTCTCATCACTGGAAACACTATATGAAGTTCTAGGTAGGCTAGTTCTTCTAAACAAAGAGGAGAAGAGCTACAGAAAAGAAGCAGTATTTAGTTTAGGTATGAGACAACTATGGCAGATAAAAACTAACGCAATGCCAGAAAAGGTAAGATTTACTTTTACTAAAACGATAGGACTTGTAACAGAAATGAAAGAAGACAGATTTGAGATGGGGGAACACCTTTTTGGGAGGCTGAAAAAGAAAAGAAAAGGAACGTAACAGGAAGGCAGCTCTTGCCTCAGCTAGGGAACTGCCTTGATGTCCTAAGAGATGCTGTAAGCAGTGATGAAGCATGGGGAAAGAGGCAAGCAGAGAAGCAGTGGAGAAGCATATCGTTATAGGTCCCCCTCATACTAACTCTGACTAGCACTGACTCACTGATTCAAGGAATGGATAAAATGGTAATCTAGATTTCTGAACAGTTCCTAAGAACTGCTTACAGCTCCAGCTACACAAAAGACCGCATCAGTTTAAATAAAACTGCACTTTTAAAGTGAATTGAATTAAACGTTATAAAGCGTTATATAAATGCTCATTTCAACATCAGTTAAATCTATGTAAGGGTGGTCGGACACTAGAACAGGGTGCCCAGGGAGGCTGCAGACTCTCCATCCATGCAGACACTCCCAACTCGACTGGAGCCAGCCCTGGGCAGCCTGCCCTGGTTGACCGTGCTTTGAGCAGGGACTTGGACGAGAGACCTCCGATGGTCTCCTCCAAGCTCAACTGCTCTAAGATTCTGTAAGATGTTCTTAAAATAAAGCCAGTCAGCTACACAGATTTGTGTACCAGTTTATTTCAAACAACTTTAAGTTATATCAGTAATAACTTTCTCAGATAGACAAGCATTAAGTTTATTAATTTCAATGGATGTTATCTGACTACACACAAGAAGCACAAATTCAGGCATTTAAACTTCTAGGCAGATTAGTACTTGTACAAGTTAGTACAAAAGCAGTAGCAACTTAAATTGTCTCTAGTAAAAGGTAACATGCAAGTTGGTTTAAATCATGGAGACATACAAGTCCTCACCATAGCTGCATAAAAAGAAGATATTCATGTAAGAGGAAAAAATATTTCTAAAGTATGCTGTTTTTCTGCAAATATATTGAACTAACTTGTAATATGATGTTGGGAAGGACGTTCATTTATTGCCACACTTTTTGGAAGAAAATGCTGCAGAAAGAATGACAGCACTGGATTAGAATAAAAAGGACAACACCACAGTACCAGGAGTGAATTTCAAAATGGAGAGAGAAGTTGATTGTTATTTTTGACAACAGAATAAAAATGGGTCCGGCTTAATCCCATAGCTGTTTTACAACCTCTGTTTTATTAAATTGGTATTATATTTTGCAATTATTTATTAAAATGGGAGCCACCATCTTCCCACATTAGGCAGGGAATAGCATAAGCTAAGTTAACATTTCACTTTCTTTAGTAAGACAAATTTTCAACATCAGCCTCAAGTACCAAAGCATTCTTTCTCTCAAATGCTTTCAGAATATTTTTCCCCTCCTATTTCACTCAAAATATTCAAAGTTGGATGCCTATGACTGGCATATAGATCTTGATTATGGCATGTAAATCCACTCACTGAAACTTAAGCTCTCAAATGACCTGAATATACAAGTTTCAGCAAAGGCCACTACTCCCTCCATCGAGAACAGGATTTTCTTCAGCAACCATACCCAGAGGTTTGGGCTGCGGGTGTCGGAAATCCAAGTCCTAATTCTGAAGTTTAAGTTGACACTTTGCCATTATCCTCTTCCCCACTCCCCAGCCCGGCCTGTAGCTTTGTGATTTACTGTGAGGTTTGGCAAGATTTTTTTGAAAAACCAAACTAAGTGGCATCCTTGCATGCCAGGTACAGGAGGGTTTTCTCAAGCGCTCACAGCAGCACTTTTCATCTTCTAAGACATAAATTCATGTGATCTTTTAACAACTATTTATTTCACACCAAACGAGATATCTCCCCAAAGCCTACCAATACAGCCTCTGGGCATATTTCTTAAATAAAAGTACTGAATCTTTGTATACTTAAAATTTGCATTCTAAAGGAATGAATCAACTATCACAGTATCAGTAACACTACGCAGCAACTGCTCACCTCTCGCCAAAGAAGATAATGCATGTTTATCTGTTTTGTCGGGGACCCTATATAAATTACATTTCTTCACTTTTCACAATTGTGAAATATTTTATTACACAACTATTATGAGCACGGCCGCTATTTAAGTGATTCTAAACTTTATATGCAAAAAATATATCAGCTATTTAAGTGCAATTCATATTTATATATATACAAACCAGATCACCTTTTTACCTGTGTAAGTATTTATTTCTGCTTAGAGGTTTTACAAAATTAAATACTATTACAACAAAAGTATCTTACTATTTCAGATAATTCCTTGTATCACTCTTGTAACATCCTTGCTGTACGTCAGACTTTTGTCTAGAGAAACATTTCAGTTTTAGCAGAATTGCAAAATGAGCAAGTTATGTGGCTTCCAGTAGCCCTATGTTAAACAATAAGTCAATAGAGTTATGAATAGTTGGTTTTTTTTTTTTTTTTTTTTTAATGATTTGTGTTGCAGCAGGATTCCATCTGGCAGAACTAAATCAGCCTATTTCCCTGGCTGTGTTTTTGTAAGTATTCTGAAAATAACTAGTTTTATTTGAAATTAGGGAATTCAGCCCCCCAAAGTTAATAAATACTATGTAGTTGCTTAGGCAAAATTATGTTACCCTTCTGCTGTAAAGAAACAGGCAACTAGCAGAGGAAACACCCAACAGGAAAGCCCAGGCCCACATCATCATCTGAGAAACATTTAAGGTGAAATTAACTCTTCACATACTAATGCAACACAATCCAAAAACTTCAAAAAGCTTTTCAAAACCACTAGGGGGGGAAGATTAATGAAAACCTGTGATGGATGCTATCAGTACAAGATATGGTAACTCTTATCTAAGAAATTATCTGATACACAGCAAAGCATAACCTAAGTGCAAGTTGACTTAAAACACTACGAGAAAAAGCTGTTTTTCAGAAAGGACTGCTTCCGTGATTACAATCAAAAGTGCTCAAGTGTTTGATTACGGGGGCCATGGCTTAAAAACTTTACTGGTCCTGCTTCCGCCAGCCCAACTGGAGCCCAGAGCTGCAGGACCTTCAGCCGTTCACCTCAAGTTTCATGACAGACAATCATTTAGCAACATCCATTATCCCACAGCTTCAATGAAGGGCAGGAAAAAAAACAACTAGAATGGTGAACAAAAAGCATTCAGAAGAAAAATATTTTAGTGCTTGAGAAATGGAGCAGACTAACGAATACTTTGCTTCATAAAGACGTTCCTCCAGTGAGCTTTCTCAGAATAGTGCAGAAGTAAAACACATGTATTAATATTTTTATCTTGACTAAAACCACAGAGGAGCAGGTATAACACACGACATCTAAGCTGTTGACATGTTCAAGACATGATACATTTACTACTCATAATACCCTGCCAATGTTGTCCCATGCAAGAAATTGTGATGTAGTCTTCTAGAAATTATAGGGCAACTATTTTAACTACACTGAAATAGTATTTGCTGCCTTTATATCGGGGATAGTCTTACATAGATCTTGAAAGCACTGCTCTGCTACTCAGGAATTAGCCGTATCTCCTCTTTCCTGTAACAGCATAATTAGTCATTTTGACATTTTGCCTTCCACAGTGACTAACAAACTCCTCCCACTCTTACAATTCAGTGGAGATAGCTCAGACTTCAATTACATGGTTCAGGTAATATATGATCTCATTTTTCCCCAATATCCTCTTTCTTTAATTCGGTGAAAGAAAATATCATAATTGTTGCTGTTTCCTCCCACCCTCAACTTCAAATATTTTTGCTAGACACAAATCAAACCTGATAGTCCAAGGAGTTTCTGTATGAAGGTTTACTTTGTGTTAATGCGTTCCAGTTAGAGGACAGAACTTTACCCCCAGCCCCAAAACTCAGCAAGCACAGAAGGGCACCCTCCAGCTCACCGCAGCACCCCTCCAAACGGCCAGGCTCGCCAAGGATCCACTCTGAATGGTACTTAAAGCACAAGCAATGAAACGCCAAGACTTCTGCAATAACAAAACCGTTGAAAGGTCAGCAGTCCATACTAATGCAACATCAGTGTTCCAAAAAATGCAACATCAATGTTCCAAAATGTACATAGTTTGAATTAACCAAAGATACATACTTCGCGTGCAAACTAGGGTTGGGTTCACACAATTCTTGCACTGTTCTATGAAACAACGTAGCACTGCTGCATGCCTTAACAGACTGCCACTGTTCAAGCTAACATTGAACAGAGTCAGTTCTAGCCACATATTTTCTTTTGACTGAAATGCAAAAGTGTATGAATGTGTATGAAATAATTAGCAAGTCTGGTACAATTTGTTACAAATTGTTACAGGGTACCAAAGCAGATAGGCACAAGCTGTGGGTAACTTCTAGCTCTGCAGGCTATCTTCACAGCAGGTGTTTCGATACTTTTAATGACCATCATCCCACAAGCACAACAAAAGCAACCAAATCATATCCAGCCAACAAAATAGCAAAGTATTTTCAGCAGTGTCCTCACTGTTTTTTATTAATATTGAAGTGGAAGTTAGCACTTAAAATACTTTGAAGAACTATCCTTACTTTTGTGTTTACATCACTGGAGGTACAATTAGAGCATGCAAATCCCTGTGGACTAAATGCCCTCCATCAAAACATCGCACAGGTACATTAAAAATTGAATGGGCATAAACAACTCCAACAGCTTCTAGCTTGAGTTGGTATTGCAGCGATCTTGCAATTCATAAACATCAACACTTGGGATAGTTTGCATGGGAATACAAGCAACTAATTACTATCTTTTGCTTAAGGGCACGTATAGTGTTCTCTACAGGTATCGCTACTGCTTTTTGCCTAATGTATTGCCTCTTGAAGTCTTTCAGTATAACAACTTGCTGATATACCCCAAAGCATTTGTAGTATTACCAACCTGCTTTATATTCAAAAAGAACCATACTGTAACTTCAGAAAGATGTCGCTAAGAAGGAAGCAGCAGCTAGGAAACTGTATGTGACTTGCAAGAAGTGTTTTCATACTGTTCACTAAGAGAAAATTAAATGGTAATACTGGCGCTTAACATAGAGACAGTCTTTTGATGAAAACATTGATATTTTCTAAAAAGAAAAAATGTGCAAGTCGTAATATCTACGGAAAACTACTTGATTTTGCAGTGTTATCTGAACTACTATCTTAATGACTCATTTGAAAACAAAATTAACCTACAATTTGTCAAATATATCTTGTTGCATTGGGGCTATTAAAAAAAAGTAGGTTTAGTGGGGTGGGCATGATGTTGGAGGACACAGAGCTACTTGATATTATCCCTAAAAACAAATCTCTTACTAAAGTGCAGAGAGTGCAATATCATTAAAAGTACAATAGTACCTTATTCTTTTTGATGATAAAGAGTTTTTCTCTGGCATATCACAAAACATATGAAGCAAAGTACTGAATCTGGATGATTTCTGCCAACAGTCAAACCTACATGAAAAAGGAAGAGAGTATTACATCTACATTTAAGGGAGCTTCTCTAAATTGCATCCGAATGTGCGCCCTAAGCACTGAACCACTGCCTAAAGTATGATATTCCTCAGTCGCATCTACTTGTGCCACCTCCTTGTTTTCACTGTTTCTCTACAACATTATGTTATTCTTCTATAACTGAAAAATCCCTAGATGCCACAAGTCAAATTTCAGTCAACTTTATATTAATGGAACAGTCTAAAGAAGACTTAACCTGTGCTGAGAATCTGAACAAACAGTAACTTAAGAATCTTTCATTCCTAAAAATCAAAATCCAAAAGATTATAACCCTTTCAAAAAGTCAGAAATAAAACCTGCAGAAGTGTGCCATAATGGCAATAACTCATGGCTACAGTCAGCATCAGACTGCTATGAAACAAAGAATACCATTACCCTATTAGACTGAGACTGTAGAGTGAATTTTAAGGTGGATAAAATATAATTACTCAAACTGGAATACATTTAAAACAAGGTTAATTAGCCAATGATGGTAGAGGTAAAGGAAGTTTAGTGGCCACCAGAAATCAAAATACCTTTATCTCCCACCAGTAAAGCAAAAGAACTAAAATGGCCCTTGTTACACAGCTATAGCACTGCCACAGGAAAGGCCACCATCTAGCAATATAAGCAACGGAGCTCCTATAGTAGCATCATATGTAGTTCTCCAAATCTTTTCATCCTAGGTTTTGACTAGCTGACTCTAGCGTTTGAAGTGCTTTAGCCATAAACTTTGAAGAGTATCAGCCCTGGCTCTGGTTCACAAAGTGCTTAAGCTGTACCTTTTCACTAAAATTAACTATTCCAGAAAAATATATAAACAATTTTGTTTGCAATCACGATAAAAGAGTCAGGACTAGGTTTAATGATACTCTATGCAATATTCCAGGTTTACACTATTTAATTGGGCCAAATTCTGCTTTCATTAAGTCTAATTCAGTGTTTTCCACATAGAATTGTGAACATTACTTTCATTTCTTAATGTGATTGGTAAGGAGCAGTTTCAATATTACAAATAATGAGGCAGCACAAATTCTAGAAAATGGTAACTTCCTGAGCAAAACTAACAACCTCTTCAAACACTATTTGTAATGTTTTGTTATTAACTATTTCCTCACTAAATGACTATTTTTTTCAGATTCACAGATATGCAAGACTACTTAATAAAACAGCAATTCAAATATCATGTTTAGATAGAGTTTACAGCTATGAATTTCAAAAGTTGAAAGTATTGTAAAAAAAAAGTTGAAAACTGTAGTGACATTCTGCAAATACATTTCAAAAGAAAATCAGACACTGTACGTAGCTTTAAAGCCAGCCTTTCAAGCTAGAGGTAAACAAAGCTTTAGTGAAATTATACTAAATAAAAAGCAATGCTAAAAGATGCAATTATTAATGCAAGTAAAACAATACCAGAAACTGCTGTCCACTCCTAAAATACTCTTTATATCCATAGCTCTACAGGTTCCAATACCACTACTTGCATAAGTGGTTTGGGAGGCTCTACTCATCTGAAGTTTGTTCAAGACTTGACTATGCTTTTAAGAAAGATAAATGCAAAGGCCTCATTCTGGCAAGTCTTTGTGAATGACAGCAACATTAGCCAGATCAGTGGCCAGCTCCCATTTTACATACTGTCAGTCACATGTATAAGGTTATTTACAAGTCTACATCAAAACACATTTTCTCAGTGTATGACACAATGAAGCTTAAGGCCTATAAACTGCCGCATTTTTCATGCCTCAATGAAATGATTCCATTTTTCCATGCTGGTAATATGAAATTTGTTTATTCAATACTAGAAAAATTACTCTCTTAATCCATGGACTGATCATCACTGGTACACTAGTACCAGTGGCATAACTGTTTATAATCAGTTCAAAAAGCCAACACTTTGGATCTTCCCCACTCCTAAAATTTCCAGGGCTTAGGTTTTCTTCCAAGGTATCAAATACCTAATAACGTAGGCCCTTACAGAGAACCTAGAACAGATGTCTCGGTTTGAAGTGAAGCAGAGTTGAACACAAATCAGTAAGTAACATATATCATTAAAACTTGCTGGCAGCTCACGTTTAGAGTACTTCTACACACCCTGAGAAAGCTGTGAACAGTAGCAAGGACCAGGATCTAAGCTAGCTTAATCTAGCTAGCAGAGATAAAAGAACAAAGTCAGAATAAAGCTTTAGCAACCAAGATAAGCATTTTCCAAGAATGCACAGTATGTAATTAAGTTGCTGCCATATGGAAATCCTGTGTCACTGCTACTGTTACCGTAACACCTAGACTAACGTGGTACAGGTATGCTACCATATCTCTAAAACACACCTTCCGCTTCCGCTATAAAGACCTACCTTTGATTTGCTTAAACATGAATATAAAAAAAAAGCAGAAATCCTTACAAAGAAGCAATAACAGCTAGCTACTTTGATACCTATAACAACAGGACTAAAAACAAGCAACTCAAAGAAATAACTAATTCAGCTTAAAGTTAAGGGGGGGCTATGGGGTCTTTAACTTATCTGCAAAGCTCTTTCATCCATTTTTGTGGGCAAGTGTAAGTAGCCGTTTTGAACTGATTATTACAACTTTAAGATGAGCAAACTAGACTGAAAAAGTAAAATGTTAGTTTCCTGTCTTTGTTTTAATTTTCAAAGAACAAACATGAAAATACTTCTCTCCCTCCATATCTTTTTCTATTCAAAAAGAATTAAGATTGAAGTTTGGGCCCATTGTCTTCTACCCCTCTCTCCAAAATGACTATGCAAATAGAAATATCTCATAAGCTTAGGTAAAATCAATTATCCCAGACTAACTGTTGAAGAATTTAAGCTGAACAGAAAGTCCTATTTTTCAAAATTAGGTCATAAACAGGGTATTTACAGGATAATGCCCAAGTCATCTGTAGTCTGTATTCTTCCAGTCCATTGGAAGTTACCAAAATACTACATGACTCTTCCTTTCTCCAATTCAGACTCAAGGAATTCAAAGATGCAGGCTTTCATTCACTTGCACAAAGACTTTCCTTTTCTTTCTAAAATTTATGTTTGGATGCCAGCAATTCATCCTGTGTCATGAAATGCTTATGGTTTCAACTTCTATGGAAGACCTATCAGGCTTCAGAGATTGAAGGGCCATTCTTATCGTCAAAACTGTAAGCTTTACAATGATAATTTCATTTTCATGACAATTTCACAAAAAAAATACAAAAATACATGAATTCTTTAGTCGCCAGTAAATAACCTGACAAAATAAACACTAAAAACTTTTTGCCGACTGCAGGAAAAAATTAGCTCTCATCAAATGCTTTTAGAATTGTACAGTCACTCACATATTTTAAGACAATAACTGAATTGTCCAAAAATTTGTAACTTGACCCCAAAAACAGTTTATCTGCAAAAAAGTTCAAAAAACACAACAAAAACACTTTAGCTTCTTCCAGAACAGAAGATGAAAGCATATTTTAAGTCACTATTTCCTCTTTAGGCTTCCCTCCTAGTTGCAAGGAGGGTTTTTACTTTCTGTTCTAAATCAGGATGAGCTAAATGGCCTAGCAAGCTTTTTTAATGTTTCAGAGTTATCACAGTGCAAACTCTGATTTTACCTCAGGACATTTACAGCCTCCCTAGGTTAGCAGAGGCCACGAGCTCTGCTGAAGCTGCAGGTTCCACCCTTAAGAACAACGTTACTTCAGTTCTTCACTCTCTCTGATTGATTAAATAAATGATATTGATGTGCTGTTCAGTGATTCTACTAAGTAGACGGTGCCTGGAAAGCTACCCAGTGAATCCTCTGGCTTCATTAAAGTCTGTGTATTTATTTTCTGAAAAGAAAAGCACTGTTTTAAGTTGTAGGATTTCATTTTCAGCTGCTGCTGCATTAACAAGACAGTAAAACAAGCCTACCCCTGATCTCAAAGAGAATATTGCTTCCTACAGATCTGCACCTCTATCTGTTTCAGAATCCCTAATCCAACAAAACAATCGTTTTGCATAAGTTAAATATCCCTTAAGTGAATACTTGTCCACATTAAGTCCATATTTGGAACACTTCCAAATCCAATCTAAGTGAGATTTAGCTGTTTTTAACACGGCCCCTGTACACACCTTTAAGACATGTTTGAATGGCCCTGCTATTTACATACAAATATATTTATGAAACACTAAAATAGAACAAAGTTTGTATTTTAACATTTACTTCAGCAAACGCTATTCTGGCTACAGCACAGCCCTAACAAGCTTGTTGGCTGTGATGAATCGGTAGCGCGCTTGCAGGCTGTGGCCAATGCCTATGCGGCTTTGGCTTCCTAGTAAACGTTTGAGTACTTACCTTTGCTTTGTCTCATCAAAAAGTATGAGATGATATTGTTAAAAAAAATGCTGGAACAGTGAGTTAATGAGACCGCATACTGGAAATCACCTGAAAATAATTATTAACTATTTACCAGAATCATGAAATTTCCAGTAGATAATATTCAAATTCAAGTTGTCAAAAAAAAAGAAAAAACAGATAGCCTATGTATAAACATATATGGGTACATGTAAAGCACCAACACTTGTTCTGCAGATGCCTTTTCTTCTGCATGGGGAAAGCCCATGTTACACTGCTCTGAAAAAATTAAAGAAATCTTCCCCCACACCTCAGCCACTTCCAAGCCAAAGTGCAGCCTGACATTTGATACATGCGCTTTCAATTCGCACTATGCAAGTGTGTGGTAAAGTCCTGTTTCAAGATGATGTGAATTACAGGTAAGCAGATGGAAGCTCTAGAAAGGGTTCTAGTTTCAGTCTCTCAAGTACTTTATGGCTGCAACCACATGATTCAAAACTGTTTGTACTCATTACTGCTACCACTTAAACACAGGATATTGCTCTGCTTGTACTAAGACATATCCCACAAATTTTTAAGAACTACATTTTCGTAATTCACTAATAAATAAGCATCTGAAAAACCCTAAAAGAACAACAGAATATTTTAGTTTTTCTCCTAGTTTTGAATTATGCTTCATCACTTGCAAGTCTCCAATAAATTATTTTTTAAAATTCTTATTTCACTAGTTAGGCTTCCAACACGTTTTTCTTTTTAAAAAGCATCCTTGTTAAAAATGAAATGCATTCAGTTTAAGATAGTTTCATGTCCTTTGTGAAAAAAACAAATGACCACACAAAGAAAGTGCACAGATTGAAAGAAATCGCTTTCAAACAATAAAATGCATCAGACAGTACACAGATGCACAGCACAGCCCAGGCGGTGATCAACCCTCCAGTTTCGCCCTAGCACTCTTGCAGAGGGCACAGGTGACAAGCGCACGGTCAGGAAGGACAGCAGGAAAGGCTCGCTCCTGTGTGGGCAAACTGCTTAAAAGAGAGGCAGCTGGGAGAAGTCCACGAGAGGAAAGTCCTCGGCGGCAGTCACTCTTCTAGACTTCCAGAGCCAAGAACGCAAACTCCATTCCTTGTTTAAGAAGTCAACAACATCCAAGAACCATATTTTTAACATGTACCTGTTACACTTGTTTCATGTACCAATAAAGTTGAACATTTGTATCATTTTGGTTCAGGAACACAATTATGATTTGAATTAAACATTTTTGCTTAGAAACACTAAAAAAAAAATTGTGAAGCATTTCAAACCATCAAAACCCTATCCAGTTTCAGTATTCACCTAACCTTGAGCAGTATTATTAACGTATCATAACACCTTTAAAAACATCCTCATGTTAGTCTTCATGTCTAGCATGAAACAAAGTAAATATATATACACACACACACATTTAAGTGTTCGAACATGGGATTTGCACTGACGTGATGTAGTAACAGTCTATTCATACCAATATGGTAGTCACAGTGGCATTGGAATACCTTGATAAAGGTGAACACCAGCACTCAAAGAAAAACACTATGAAAGGTTTTTTCTTTTGAAATAAAAAGAATTCTCTCTTTATTGCCATTTACATATGTAAGATCATAGATGTAGATGTAACAATTTGGTAATTTCATATTTGGAACTGAGCCAGATTTTCTGTACAAAGGAATGATTAGGAAGCCTTTGGTGAGTACTATTTAGTTATTTCAATAACAATATTTAACAAAATATATTTTCAGAATACTGTCGTTTAGCTAATAAGCAAGTCAACCTTACAATTCTGCTAACTGCATGCTACCTTGCGCTCTTACTAGCATAGCAATGCAGCCACCAAAGAACCAGCAGCAGAGATCAACCCTAAATTTTCTTTTACAATTACGAATAACATGACACTTGCATATCAAAGACTAGGTATGGAAATCACTAAGTCTTATGGAGCCACTTAACTGCACAAGGAAGCTTGGAGCAGATTACAGATGGACAGGCTGTGCTTACCTACCCAGTATATGCACGCTGCAGATAAATGAGAAAATGGAAGTTTGTCACCTGTAAGAGTAGTGCTGGTAGTCTTCATGCTCCACAGACAGCCTAATCTTCATTCACGTAAATAAATGGAGGTCTGCTACTGGACTAGCGATTGCTCTCCAAATGCTAGTAGTATTTCAATACATGTCGCCCCTCCTACATTGTTTACCTCATATGAAATTAAGCATGAAGTATTCTAGGAAAAACATAAATAACTTGAGCCGCATTTTCAAACGGAGGCATCTAAGTCTGATGGATTTGCAATGAGACTTGGGTACCTAAAGTTCAGAATCATTTCTGAAAATAGCAGTTGAGCAAAGAATTAACAGCCTTTGAAAATCTTCTCCTGTATTTTATAATATAAATCATATTACTGTCTTAGAAAGACACAAAATTTTTACAGTTTATGGTAAAAAGAAAATACATGATGTATAATACTTGTGTAAACTAGCATGCCATTCCCACCCATCATCGCATCAAGTATATACTTGATAATTTTCATTAATTTGGGGATTATAACAGGGCTTGAAGGGACATTGTTCTTTCTAAGCTAGGCTGTTTCTTCCTAACCCTAAACAGGGTGCTGTGCTATCAGGCCTCTCTGACACACACAAGAAGATATTACTTTGGGTTTATGCTACTTCTGTCTATTGCAGGGCCTGCTCTTCTGTGCAAGCAAAAAGTAGCCTCAGCACCACTAAAACTCCTGAATGTCTGATCACCCCTTTGGGTAGCCAGCACTCGTCTTTTGGCACACCCCAAACATCGAGGAACATGAGGAAAAGGGAGGCGAACTGATTACATCAGCTCCGAGCCCTTCAGCAATGCCTCTGCCCATAGAAATGCCAGCTGGATGTTTAAGCTCGGTTTGAAAGCTGACCTGCACTGCCAAAGTGGTTTTACCAAGGCCAGGAGCTGGTTCTTCATCGCTGCCCCAAAGAGTTCACAAACGTAGCTAGACAAGACACAAGCATTAGAGGTAACAGACTAAAAAGCGAAGCAAAGAGAAGGAAGCACAGAATATAATGAAGAAAATTGTGTGGTAAAACTGTCAGTTGAGAAAGCATCCTAATGTTTTTAAGCAATTTGTGGGAGCAGGGAAAGGGTCTGGAGTTTTGTATTTACTTCTGTAGCTAAATTTAATTAAGTTTGCAACACGGCAGAATTTAGAACACAGTCAAATAATAATATTAATCATAAATGAATTCATAACTTGAACACACATATAGTCCTTGACGTTTTTCAGGTTGCTGATAATGGGTTTATGTGAATAACTGAAGCCTGGTTTTCCTGTAGCAAGTTGCGATTTGTGTCTTCCATCACTTTCTTCAATCTCACGTATGTAGTCTGCCTGGAAAACATACACCTATATGCCCAAGCTACCTTAAATATCTGTTCATTGTGGACAATAGGTAAAACATCACCTACAAATTGCAGCTATCATTGCACATGAAGAACTTCCTTCAGCATTTCACTCATCAGTAATACCTAAGAAAAACTCAAGAACTAAGCTTTTCAAAATTCTATTTTGTCAACAACTTTCTTCTTACTTGGCTTTGCTATCCCACATGGTAACTGACTGCCACTGAAAATGATGAAACTAGGCAAGTCTTGCCTACATTTGATTCACAACAAGATACCATTACTTAATTGACTGCACCTCATAACATTTTAAAATACCAAAAACCTCTTACATAGTTTATTTGCTTCTTAGAGTAACTGTTCAACTGGCAGAATTCTATATTCCTGATCTCTTCAAGAGAATAGGTGAAATAGGAAAAAAAAATCTTGACAATAAAAAGCAGCTGAAAAACAGCTTAACATGATACTTTCTAGAATTAAAAAATAAAAATTGCCTGAAAAGCCTAAGTGTTAAGAACAAAAATAACTAATATAAGGAGATGGTAAGATGAAGGAGGAAGAAATACCACAAGCTAACAAAAACTGCATTAGAATAAACAGACTGCAATAGAGCAATCTCCATGTTTGGAGACCTCCAGATAATGCTGTTACGATGCAAGATGATACAGCCAGCCCAGCTCTGCTGCCTTGAAGAGTCAAATCAACAAACTAAGACACCAGAAAAAAAAAATATCTCAATAGAAGCAAAACAATCTAAGGAATACTTTAATTTTTTGCTGTCCAGTAAGAGCTCACACTGGAGTCATTCCCTCACTGTAGCCTGTAAGAGTCTCTTTTCATTACGTGACCGCATATTTTAAGTTAACACATAGGAACTTAAAACCTTTAAGCTTGTTATTCCTCTGTCAAATTTAGTTCAAGTTGGCTGTGGAGTTCAAAAGTTATTGGAAAAGAAAGAGAAAAGAAGGAGGAACAACGCTGACATACACTGTGATCACACCAGCTTATTTTCTTAATGGACCAGGCTTAAAGCAGTTTTACACGCATAGAAACTATATAGATGAAGCACTGAGCTTTCCCTCAAGGGAGGCAATCTTAGCCAGTTTAAATGTTAGAGATTTGGGGGGGGGGGGGGGGGGGGAAGTGTCCCTTAAAACACTGACTGATGCGTACACTACATGCAAAATGCACAAGTTCACAAAAAGTGACCATAGTTTCATGAAAAGCTGAAAAATAACACACACATTCATTCAGTCTCTTACACTGGAAGATGCAATTACCTATATTAATTCTCTCATGGAGGCAAACTAATCTTCCTCACCAAACTTATCAAGTATGGTCTTGTCACTGCAGTCTCAATTACATCAGTGTTCATTTTGACTGCCCTTACCTTGACCCATGGAGTTCAGAGTATTTCCAAATTCTTTGACATTTTTTCCGTGGCAGTAGCAGTGTAAATGGGAAATACATGTAGGAATGGCCAGACATTATGGTCCTCTCTTCCTACAGTGCTGTAGGGTCCCCCAAGCTCTTAGGTTTGTCACTCAGGTACAGACATACGAAGATGGTCTACTTGAATTACAAGTACAGTACAATCTTTAATGGACATACCTCATTCAAATTTTAAAATTTCTCACTTCTGTTGCTTTTCAGCTGCCACACTTGATCCCGGGTTTTGATTAAAGGTTAGAAAGACAGAAGCAAGCAAACGTGTTGCTAATACTGTCCTGAGGGAAAAATTCCTTTCTGATTCCCAAAACCAGTTACCTTGTTAGACATATCATACCTGCACGGTGAACTGTATCACCATTGCACGGGCAAGCACAGAAAAATCATTAGGAGACATCTACTAAACATCAAGAACTCCACATACATTGAACTGGGCACAGAAGACCATCAAGTTTCCCTTTCTTTACAGGGCCAGCTAGTGCCAAGTCCATGCATAACCAAGACAGAGGAGGAAAGGTGCTCTCCAGATTGCGCACACTGAACTCCTTACTGTAGTCTCCTCTGCCAGCTCAAACCTTACACTGAGAGAAAAGCAAAGCAGTTTAACTTGATCCATCAATGATCTTCTGAAAGGTAGCACCTTAACAAACAGTTAAGAGTATTAGCCCACAGCGTAGGATGAAGCTGAACTAATGAATCTACTCTGAAATTGGACACAGAAGCCTACAAGAACAGACAACATACTGCAAGATCAGGGATTTCAGGATCCTGACTCTCTATGTAGCATTACTGGCTATGAGCCACTTAGCTCTTGTGTATTGCCTTTTCTGTCTACAAACCAAGGAACTACACACTTTCACTTTTTCATCTAATAAATGAAATATTTTACAAAAGTATCATAACCTGCATCCTAAATTGGGAGCAGTAAAAATACTAGGCTGTGCTGCTTTGCATGTCCTCATAAAGCAGTTCTGGACCCCTGTCTGTGGCTCCTGATGGTGAGCAACACATCTCCCCTGGGTGTTCTACCCACTCCAATCCAGCGGACAGGTGACAAAGTGACGTTTTCCAAATTCTAATAGGATTCTTTTAAATCTGAATAGAATTTAAGGCAAAATATGTATATTTCAAAAATATATATATATATTTAATATGTATATATAAAATCATCTGGTCCAACTTCCTAACTGTTTTAGGCTATGGAGTTTCATCCAAATACTACACCCAGCACTACCTCACCCAAATATTTATCCCAAATACCTTCCTTAGTCCAGAAATGTCTATAAAAAAAGACTATGCTTGCGCTAAAGGCAAAAGACGAGAGAGTCCACAGAATCACCTATGTCCATTGTTCATCAAGAGTAGGTAGGATTTGATCAGCTATTAAGTAAATGAACCTAACAGGTGAAGAGGCTGGTGAGTGTTGCCTCCTGTCCACCAAGTCGCTACCAACCTGACCTGCAGTTAAATGCCCACTCAGCAGCACGTGGCCATTGTTAGCACTCTAAGCGCATCTGGAAAATGTACCAGCCAAACCAGAATTCAAGACAATCTAGTAATGGTGGTCTTACAGTGCTGCATCAGTTGAAGTCAAGATCTTATATATTTGTCTACTTCATGGTCTCTTTTCTATATGCAAGGACTGCACTAGCCCTTTTGCCATGGAATTGTAATCAGAGATAATCCCCTCCAAGTCCTCCCTTGAATCACAGGACAGTTGAGATTGGACGGCTCCTCTGGAGATTGTCTAGTCTAACACTACTTTTACTATGATTCGACCACTGAACTACGTGACTAACTGTACAGTGTTTTCATTATACACTTCTCCACTATTCTTTGCATGATTTGAAAAATATAGTAGCAAAAAGTTAAATCATCAAAACCGTCAATTGTTATGGAGCCATGAATACATGGGACATTCACTAGCTGTACTCCTCCTCCTCCTCCCATTAAAAGGGCATTTTTAACTTTGTGTGCATCTCAATTCCATATAATCAAAGTTTTTGCATCAAAATACTGTTGAAATGAGTTAGGGGAAAAACACACACACACACACAGAACAGTTTAATATAGCAACATAGGCCAGACACACAATCCTATTAAGAAAAGATACAGCCTTGTCTCACAAAGCCTTCCTATCTTGACACCATAATGACTGGCATTAATTAATTTTATATATATTTTTTTTTATTTGATATATATAAACACACACACACGCTTTTAAGCATTCGCTGACACAAGTCCACGCTAACCTTTTCTTTACTATTTTATCCAGGGCTCAATCCACCATGACATCCTTTTTGCCTCTTAAATATAGAAACTTTTTGGAAGTCTTCCAGTACTTTGAAATATGCACAGTTTACAAGACATACAACAATTAACATGAGTGGTTCTAGAGGCTCCTGAGACAGTTCTCTAAAGATCCTATGATATGATGTCCAGATCTGTTTATTTTAATTTTTTCATTTAATATTTAATTTCAGAAATCACTCCTTTACCATCTTTAACAAAGTGGATATGAACTTTCTATTCCAAACACAAAATGAGATGGAAGAGGAGAAAACAGAATGAAGTGTGCAAAAAGCAAAACATTTAAAATATAGCTACATTAAAACAGCACAAATTTACACTTAATTATGTCTAACATCACCGACCGTTTTTATGCAACACACACTGAAAGTGACCATTTCACCCTGCAGACGGTTGCCTTGGAGTCACAGGACTAGGTGCATTAGATAAAAAGATCAGAAGATTATGATGTTTATATGCCTGAAAGTTGATATCTACTCACTTTTGATTGTAAGTTAGATGATGTATTTCTACTTATTTTTCAAAACGACAATGTTTAATGTTTGACTTCAATCTTCACAAAAGAACTTAATAAGATTCTCAACAGCAACACATTTGTCAGAGAGCTTCCAGAGGGACAGGGGAGAAAGAAGACTGGAGAATATTTAAAAAAAACACATATACAAGCTGGCAAAGTCTGAGGTATTTTATTACTGTACACTTAAGGAAATATTTGAAATAGCTCCTGAATCACCTGCAATTATCTTCAAAAGCCCACGGAAGACAGGAAAGTTCCCAAGGACACCAAGTGCTAGCACAAAATCTATCCTAAAAGAGAAGAAAAAGGAGAAACAAGGGAGTTACAGATAAGTCATCCTTATTTCCACACTAGTAGGTTACCTGAAGAAATGTTTAAACAATCAATTTGTACAAACCTAGATGAGGAGATGCCACTCAAGAGTGGGAAATCACATCAAGTTAATCTGACTTCCTCCTCTGACAATGGCTAAGAGGAAAAGGTAGGAGTTATGCGTATCAAGAGTATCTTGACTTTAGCCAGGCTTTTGACACTATCCCACACAACATTCTTAAAAAGCAGAAGGCGGAAACACAATCTAGGCTATGCCACTATAAAGCACGAACATCACAGGACAAAAAAACTGCACCATAGGAGTAAGTGCCACTAGTTCACTCTGCAACTGGCAGAGCATTTGAAGTGGGCAGGAATCTGTCCTCAGTCCCGTATGAGTCAGTGTTTTCATTAATGGCTTGCCGAGCATGCCCTTAAAACGCCAACAGGTAACACTGCGCTCTGGGAGGTAGTGCAAGCAAATACTAGGATTTTTAAACACATCTCCCAATGAAGTGCCATCTCTGATTGACAGCTCGAGCCCTAAGAAAGAAACTGTTTAACAATTACACTGTTAAATACTGAATCATGTTCCCCTGGAAGTTTGTAAAATCTAATTAGTTGTTTTTAAACACTAAGTCGGGGATGGTTCCGAGCAGCTTCATCCTGCCTAAAAGCATGAGATGAACAACTCTCAGGATACGTTCCAGACCAAATTTCTGCAACTCTGGTGTATCTACAGCTCAGAGGATCTACACTAAAGCAAAGGATGGAAGTGGACTGGGCGGGGAGGGGGGAAGGTGCTTTCACAAAAGCTGGAAGAAGAGCAATGCAGCAGAAGCCTGAGACACAGGCAGAATTAGGAGACATCTTGAAAGGAAACACTTAAAAGCAGGAACTGATCCCAGAAAATCTGCAGAAGCCACATCAGTGAAGCAGCACCAAGGTCCCGGTGCTGCCGACAATCACATCTGCCCGGATGACCTTCTGTCCTCACAGATCTCCTGCTAATCTTCACCATATCTGTGGCCCAGACCTTAGTTTTTCTGTAGGGAACCTAAATGCCATAATAAAAGAAGGCAGAAGTAATTCTCTGAATAAAGTATATGCAGTTGTCCTAATCGATATGCAGGTTGTTCTGCAAAGAGACACAGCTCAGCCCATTGTTTCTAAACACACAAGCATTTTAAAAAGTTATCAGGGAAGTAGCCAAATACTTCTCTAATAGCTGTGTATATACTACGGTTCTCCAGTAGACAGTTAGCAAAATGCAGAAAGAGTAAATTCTTTTTTTTTTTTTTTTTTTTTTTTTTTTTTTTTTTTTAATAACAGCAGCATGGATATGATTTTTTAAAATTACAACCAAAAGGAGCAGTACTACAATCTCGTAGTTATATTCTTGCTCGGTTTTAGTGTCAAAAAGCATTTAAATGATGAACCCTTTATTTGAAGATGATTAATTATAGTGCATTCCATTTGGGTAATAAGATTCAATACCCCACTATCAATTAAACAAAAAGCACACTCCTGGTTTAAGATTAAAAACTAAAATGTTGTCAAAAAGAAGTTCTTGCCTTGTATCTTACAGATTACAAAAAGTATCTATTAGGACAGTGAGATTGCCACAAAAACCTAAGACTTTCAAAAAGATATTATTTTGTAAATGTGGCTTAGCTAGAAAGTCAAAACAGAAATGACAACGGAGCTTAGGAAAGTAAGCCTTTTTGCCAATGAATTTCTTGTAAAGTCAACAATTATAATTTATTCTGATCCTTTGTGTCACCATATTAGTAGTTATTTTTCAGCAATCCCAGAGCAGCAACAAATAATGCCATAGAAGAGGACTGATATAATTACATGCTGAAAAAGATAGGCCAGCACCCTTACACTCAAACTACCCTCTGTGGCTCCTTCATACCCCATATGTTGCTAATAAAACTGTTTGAATCATACCTATGAGACAGTTTTACTGATATTGTATCAGGTCCCTAGGTTCTTTGTATGAGATACGATGTCACTAGAACTATAACTATGCAAATTTTGTGATACAGGATCCCACTGGACACAATATTACATACGTAATTCGCCATATGAAACTGTGCATTAACAATAATTCTAGTGTTATATAAATGAAACCACTATGTTTACTGAAAAGCTCACCACACTACAATGAAATCAAATTTAAAAAGCAATAAAAAGCAACTGACATGTTATTCATAGTAAAGATGGCAACATTGGTATTTTTCCTCAAACATAACGTAAATATTACTTTGTGTTCATTTGATAATGTTTTACTGAAAGTTTTAGCACTGACACTAAACAAATATATGTAAACATTTCTCCTCCCTCAACAATATTAATTAAGGACTTACACACAGGAATCTTCTGAGCCCAATTTTGAGGAATCAGCGTGTAATTTTCAGCAAGTCTGAACTGTATTCAGATAGAACTTTGATTCTCAGTTTCACTAATTTATTAAAAAATGGTAAGTATTAAAAATTGCAGCAATAAAGAACAACAGCTTGAGGATATTAACATGTGTCACACTGAAGCACCATGAAGTCTCATCATCTGGCCAGGAAGCACCTGCGTTCCAATTCAGGCTCCTACTTCACAGATCTACATGACCTCAGGTAAATGATGCTTCTTTCCAGCCTGCATCCTGTGAATTAGGATCCCTTATTAGCTTTTCCTGCATAAGAATATGGTCAGTGCTTTATATACCTGTAGAAAGACATGTCTGTCTTAAAGAGCTTAAAAACCAGCACAGCCATCTTCGAGAATAGACAGCAGAGGTGCAATAAAAAACTTTGACAGCACAAAGCTTGATATACATTCTCCTTTTTTGTGTTTCTGATTTTTTCCCCTCACCACTTCAGGGAGCTGGAAAGTATCTGAGCTTGTAAAAAGAAGTATATATACATTTTTTTTAAAATCTGAAAAAAAGTTAACAGGCTAGCATTATAAATTGAGTTCAGTAGAAATCCAGGCTTAGGAGAGGGAAGCACACTATTTCACATAGGTGCTGTGAGAATTAATAAAAAGGTAATTTTGTCAAGTGCTATGTACAGTAGGTTGTCTAATATGGGGAGGAAAAACACACAGCTCAGTATTCCCTTGAAATCCTGGGAATGTCTTTGACTACAGAGAGAAAACAAATGACACACCACAACTAGCTAAGAAGGCTCACACTGAGAACTAATGACTTTAAGCGATGTAAGCTTTTATTCAATGGAAGTAAAAATAGAGTTCTAATCCTGCATTCAGTAAAGAAACTGATGAATTGACTGTTTCTTATAAATAAATTTCATATGTTTCTACTACAGAGGAAGTGTCTAAAGCAGTAACTTTATACGAAGTTCTCCCTGATGCCATACTAAAACCATATTAGTTTAATTCTCCATTAAAAAAGAAAAAACCTTATGTGACATTTTACAAGCTACAAAGTTTGCACTATACCTATAAACATTCCACACTTTGGTACTGGTGCGGTATTTTATCATCATACAATTCAGAGATAATTATATACCAATTTGCAAAGTCTGAAAAAATAAAACCCCCAAAATATGGCACAAAACTGTTAAAAAGCAACCTATTTTTAGAAAAATCACTTATGCACATACTTAATTTTAATTAATAGTCTCACTGACTTCAGTATTTGCATAGTGAGACAACTCCATGCTTCAATTCAAGCATGCTCATAAATGCTTCGCTGACTCATGGCCAAAAGCATGACAGGATCACCATTATGTTAAATATTGACAGAATTAAAAAAAAAAACAACAACAACACAGGAGCCCCACCCTCAAAGAGGGTATTAGAAACCCTGTAAAATTTGCAACTTCTGCATAACCTGGAGTTTACTAAATATGTGAATCCTATGGCTAAGATGCATTTAAGTGAAATTTCAGTGTGGGCAAAAGAACTTCTCAGAAATGCATTGATAAGCTGAAGTTGTACAGCCCCTGTTTCTCCATCCTTGGCATCTACTATTTGCCAAGATTCAGTTTTCAGTAGCTGCAAATCATGGAATAATAAAATAGCGGGGACAGCTGCACCTTTACTTTTGATGACTTACCTTCTTCCCCCCCATTGCCTACATAGCACGTAAGTGGATTTTGGGACTGAACAACGAACTATCTCCAGCTCACTAGGTTCCCTCACAGATCATACTCAACATGTTCAGTAACGTTTGAGACACCAACTATTCCCAGTTGCAACACTGCCTGTGATAATATACCTATAATAAACCTAATTTTGAAATAGGATACACAAGAAACAGTAGCTAACTGTTTTCTTCATTATCCATTTAATATCACAGACACTCTAACTTTTATGCAGAATCCTTAAAGATAGTCTGTAACAAGTTTGGGTGCAACACTCCCTGCCTCTGTTTGTAAGAAAAATTGTAGCACATGATAACCTACAGCTCACTATTACCTACTCATTTTTTGAAGTTCAAGTATAGGAACACTTTCATTCCAGGATAGCCAAACAGTATTTTAAAAATAATCCCCGACACACCATTAAGGCATCAAGATTCCAATCGCTATCATAACTGAGTTCAATATATAAATTTGAAAGTAGGAGCCACTAAGAGTTAAATGGATTAAAGAAATCCTAAAGATGAGAAGCGGCTTCCTGGACAACCTGCTTCTCCTATCCTTCACCTGGACGAACAGACAGCCGCTGTGCAATCAATCTGATATGCTGGGTTGCACGGTGGCCCACAAGCCCCAGGGATTTGCTACTACCTGGATGGGCACCTCCTAGCAATACTCCTTCTCCAAGGGATCAGCTTAGATGCAGCACAGCTACCAGCTCCAGCTCGGCGCGAGCCTTGCCAGACCTGGGCTGCTTCCACACGTTCACAGGGTAGTGCACGCAAGCTAATAAAGCCAGGCCAAGCCTGAATTGGCTTTGCACAGAACCAGCTTGTGTGCTTCTGCAACCATTTCACACCTAATTTACAAAGTAGATTATCCATCCACATGTCATTGAGATCTAACCTGAGAAGTGACTAGGATCAAAATTACTTAATTGATTAAAGTTTAAGTGAAACACAGAAAACAAGTGTAACATGCCAGAAGAATTTCTAAAAATGCTGACCCATTAAGCCGTCCAGTACTACTGAAGGATTAATGGAAAAACTACCGAGCAATAACACAGAAGGCCGAATCTCAGCAGACATGCCAACACAAGATGAAGCGCAAAGACCTTTCCGCTAGTAAAGTTTCAAGCCAGCATGTTCAAAGAACTGCAGGGACATGTGAACATGCCAACTTTGATGCTGAAGCTGAGTGTATGTGATGTCCACTCATTTCAGCAATCCCTCCTTGCATCACAGACTCACTCTAATACATCTCCATAACAATACAACATAATTGTCATTCTCACAAATTGATTATATGCTGTTTCATGCAAAGATTTAGCAAAGGATAGAAAAATCTGCCTAAACATCCAGAATTTAAAATATTTATTACCTTAAAAAAGATACCTTTTCTCTCAGGAGAGAACCAGTCGATAAGTATACTATACATAAGGATTATTTCCAAAAACTTTACTTGTTAAGCAAGACTTTTTTTTTTTTTAATTAGGAATTGAAGATAAGTCCAGATATATTGAAGAGCAGTATATAGGTTTCTAAACAAGCAACTTACATGGACACTTTTCAACAGGACCAGTGAACACGTTTCATAAAATAGCATTTACAAGTCAGAGCTGACCTCAGGCATCACATGCAATACATAGGAGACAACCTACATGGATATTGAGCTTGATAATACTACAGGGGCAAATTCTGCACAAGGAAGATGAGCTCTTGTACAAATATTTTCCAATGTATTACACATGCAAAAGCTTTTTTCTGCATCAAGAACTGCATGTCACATTCCTTAAACTGTTTCTTTTCTTGACCAAATACACTGTGGACAACCCACAGAGGAGGTCCCTGTGTGTTTATCTTTGAAATTCTCTTTTACAGTTCTCATTAGCAATGAAAAAATGTGATTTTTTCCCCCCTCAAAAAAAGAGAGTCACATTTAGCATCTGATTTCCTATACTCTTGGTCCAAAGAAATAACAGGAGTAGAGACTTCTAACACTACCAGAAACGCTAATAGCGATTTTTATTGACTTGAAATCGAGCACAGATCCAGAGCCCATAATAAGGCAAAGCTGGGAAAGACAACCAGCAACAGAAATGCCTGAATAAGGTGCATCAACAGGCAGCTGGTCATGGCAATTACACCAGGCTACACTGTGAAACCAGCCCGCTCCTGGGCAGTACGTACTGCAGGTAAACACCGCAACATGCACGGACCCAGGCAAAGCCATCCCCACGAGCAAAGCCACGGGCTACTGGGTGGCAAGTTCCTTTTATACACACACGTAATGGGCATTCTCTTCAAGAGCAATAAAAATATATTCAAATAAGGAGAAAACGGACCACCGAGCAGGACCAGATAACAAAACTAGTTACTAGTCTCATTTAAAACACAAATGCAAAGAAAAACAGTAATTCTACACTTTCCCAGAACTAGACCTACTTATATATACATTACCAGTGATATTATATATGACACTCCTGACTATCTTGTCACTCCCAGAAATCAATCTTTCATACAGGGTACTTCACTTGTGAACATGAAAGTTCAGCAGTCCCTTCTTACAAGAGCAGATTAGGTATATATATATCATCTCACAATCCATATACTCTCTCCACATACATGGATTCACAGATCTTTTGATCCATTCAGGAACTACATTTGGTGAAGATTAGCTGGTCCACAAAGAAACAAATTACTTCCAACCTCTTCCCTATGTTTGCACTTTCTACAGTAGGGCCACTTTAGCCCACTAGAATAAATTAAATATAATACAGATTTGGAATATAATGTTCTAATACTGCCATGGAATTAAATACAATGCAGGCAACTGCTTAGCAGGTACAGAGGCTAAGCAGTTCAAGTAATAATAGCAATGATAAGCGTATAACCTAATGCCCATTCACTTAGACTTATATTAACTATCATATGAAAATCTCCTGTACCCATTTTAAGTCAATGGGAAAAAAACCACCCAACATTTTTCCTGGGTTTTCAGTCTAAATTTAAGCATTTCATATTTTTTTGGCTTAAACAGGAACAGTCTTTGCACATGGTTAAAGTGGCCTGGGGCTGCACAGACCATTGCAATCTCAGCAACCGGCCCCATCGTTCCCTGTGATAATGTTGCCGGAAAAAATAAGATCGACAAAATTTCCCTGTGCCCTTCCAGCTGTGGGAGACACAGATCAGCCTGTTCTTCACTTCAGAAGAAAAGGTGCTGCAAAGGTCAACCCTACATATGAAATACAGGTCATTAACACTGAGCACAGAACTACTCACGTTCTTGCTTCTTGCTTGTATAACTGATTCCATTGCAGCCATTTAGCAATGTTTTATACTTTGTCATATAGTAATAGCTTATTTCTGAAACTAATTCATTGTGTAAGGTTTGCTTATTGAATCCAAAGGAAGTCAGGCAACACGCAGCCGTTGTTCTTGTTCTCAACGTATCATGCTCCTGACACAAACAGCAATTCATCAGGCGGGCTTCGCTGCAGCCTGCCTTGAATGCAAAAACACGAAACCACACAGCACGGCTGGGGAAGCGCAGGTACCAAGTGCCAGCTCTCTCACTGGTAAATGTTACTTATTTTTACCACAAGCCACAGTTATGCTGGTTGTCCCGTGGAGAAAGAGTCTTTTCCTCAAGACTGTTAATTCTCTCCTGGAATATAAAGTCTAGGCTGAAAATTCATATTGCAGCTTCTAAGCCTATGAAGTTTCCACGCAACACCATAAAGAGGTCTTACTTTCTCGGGTTCACTCTACACAAGTAGGCAACAGCCTACCACAATGCTCCTATTTCAGAGGTACCCATAGAAGAAAAAACCCATATAGAAAAAAATTATTAGTTATACCAATCCTCATTACAAAATAACAACACTGACAAATACAAAAAAAAATACAGTACGGCGGGGGGGAGGGAAGTGGATTGCAATTTTCTTGAATGAGAACACCATTCAAATCACAGGCCTACCTGACATTACACCGGCAAACGCTGTCAAGGCAGCCTTGGTCCATGGTAAATCCCTTCTTCTATGTAAGCCTCTCTGAATAAAATAGATTAAAAAAATAGGACAAAAAGCTTCTGAAATTTACTGAAAGTTGGGTTTTTAACTTAATTTCCTCAACGATCTCAAGATAATCAGAGTTTTCCTTCAATGAAAACCCACTTAAGTAAAATGTGTGGCAAACAGCTCAATGTTTTGTTCTTATATTTTCAAACTGTGCTAAGAACAAAACTGCTTCCTCTGAAAAATGACAGCTTTTACCTGGCCAACTCTCAAAATAAGGGAGAAAGAGGAATTTATAGGCGAAAAGAGCTGGTGGGCAGAGGGGGAGAGGGACAAGAAAGACAGTATTAACAAAGAGCACAGGAAAAAAAAAAACATCATGCAAATACATGCTTCCAAAACCTGAAACCCATGTTAATGTAAAAATAAGTATCTTCCTGTTTTGTTAGCACAAAAACGTCCCTGAATCAAAACTTGACTTTGGTAGTTAAAGATAGTTAACTAGTGCAAACAGAAGTTATGAAAAACTAATCAAGTTCATAAAAGCATATATGGAAAAGCAGTATTAGGGCAGGGGGATGGCTGATCCTCTGCTCTTAAATGTATAGCAAATCTGGGAAAAGAGAGAAATTGCTACAGCAGGGAGGGAAAAGACTGAGGCTGGCTCGGTTAAGTGTGATATCTGCTAAGTGAATGCAGCCTATCACACAAAAAAGCGTAGGTTGGCAAAAAAAACAACAAAAAAAAAACCCAAAGTCAGACATTTCAGAAAGGATTCATCCCTCTTTACTGGAAAGCAATGTTATCACTAGATAACCATAGCATATGAATGCTACTATTTCAAATTCCGTATTAAAATCTGGTAAGCTGTAAAGGGTGTTCTCTCTCCACGTCTCCTGAACGCCTGGAATTTAAGGACCCAATTATACTTCTGATCTCATGGACTACCAGTTAAGGCCTCAAACACTGTAAAATATTTATGCTGGGCAGGCTTTCATTCCAAATCAAGGAAGTAAAAAGGAAAGACCTAATCAGAAGAGGAGACCTTCTTTTCAATAACACAGTACACTACTGCGTTTTCAAACAACTTTGTTACCATTTGAATTTCAATCTTTCCCACATCCATTAATCCTCTTTAACCTGTTCAGCAGAATGTCTTGTTTGAAGGAGTATGCTTTACTGCTCTGAAACCAGTCTCATTAGATGTTCTCCTGAGTCAGGGCCACAGAAGAAATATACATGCAAAATGGAGACTTAAAAGTAACATAGCAATTAAAGAACTGATATCCTGTATTAACGTACTACTCCTTGGTGGGAAATAAAGCTCAATAATTTAGAGAATTTCTTTATTATTTTTATTGACAACACAAAAATGTGTATTAGGTCTGTGTACTAGAAAGACAGACCGAATAGACACATATATTGGTTTGCATGAAAGTAAATGGATAAGAGTTACATGCAAACACAGCACATAATAGGAAGACTGTATTATAGGAAAACATATGACTTCTCACTCATGAACGTGGCCAGGTCCTACTTCAAGTAAAATTATCTAGTTCATGCAATCTAATCTCTGAAAAGGCACACCTGTGGCAAATGATGAGCAACCCAGAGCCGAACTTCTCAGCACAGAACTATTTTAACCACGTTTTCCATTTTTGCAAAGACTAACTGCAGGAATAGCATTCAAACAATTATAATTTGTGGCCTTTTAACATCAGTGGTAATCTCTTAGACTAGCTCTTTTATATTCCATCATGTTCTTCCAAACAAGAGCTGCCCAAAAATACTTGGTATGAAAAACTAAATGTTCCCAGTGACAACTCTGATCACATCATTCTTTGCACATGAACATTAAAAGATGCAACAACAGCAAAAAACACTAGTTATAACTTCAAGACTAAATCCTAAATATAGTAACTTTTCAAACTGTCCTTCCTGAAATTCAAATAATATGTTCATTGCTTTAACCAAAATTTAGTGAAGCACAATTTGTATTGTGCTGCAAGCCAAAAAGTGAATGTTCTTGATTTGAATCATGGATGGATGAAGCTGAAAAGTAAGTTTTGAAAATTTACAACTGCTCTGACACTACTGCATGATCCTCATTACAAGTTCCCCCTACCCATTTCTTAGGCTTACTCCAGGCCTTTTACGACCTTTGAAAAGTTTTGGTGGGTTTTTTGTTTGTTTGCTTGCTTGCTTTTTTAAATTAGTTCTTCATATTCTTATACCTAACAATAGGAAAACACACAGACAAAAGCCCTGGCTGAAAAAAGACGGGAGCAAGGGTAAGAATGAAGGGACTGCAGTGATTATTTGGGTTGGATGGGGGTTGAGGGGGAAAGGAAGCTGGTGAGGTTTAAAAGTAACATTTTAGTAAAAATTGCAAGGAATTTTATCTTTAGCACAGAATTTTGAGGTCATTATCTACAACCATTCTGCCATGTACTGTTCCTCTACTCAAAACAAGGGACATAAAAAGAGGTGAAATTGTGGTCAGCACTGTAAAACACATGCACAAGGAAGGGGAAACAATTAGTAGCCTTCCCTCTTCTTCTCAGTCTTAGACCAATTCATCTCCATCAGGACTGTTTCTAATATTTCACAGCAGACAACCACATTTTTCTTATGAATCCTATAGAATTCTCTATTTCTCTACCCCAAACAAAGCCTTCACAAAAATTAAACTGTTCTGACACCCGAGATCAGATATTGCCAGTGGTGTCTTAATCAGCTTTAAGGTCCAGTGCCTCCAATGGGTTAGAAATGAGAGCTTTAAACAAACTTCTGGAGGTTTTTTGCTTTGTTTTTTAAAGAGGTATTGCATATTTGCCTATTGCAGACTTTCTTCTCTAAGTTCTGTACATTTAGACATTGGTTTTAGAGTTAAAATAAAGTCCCAACTATGAGCGGGTTTTACTATTCAAAATCTTCCAAATAAGTTTTCTGAAAAATATATTGCAAACCTTAAAGTCAGTCTTCATACACACAGCAATACAGAGCAAAATACTGCATGCAGAAATGCAAATACAGGTCTACATAGGTCTACAGTGTGAACATAACTATTATTTTACTGCAGGGTAAACACTGGCCTTCAGAAAACATGCATGACATTTCACTGTGCGACTGTCTCAGAGCCGTGATGACCACAAACTCAGCCTCCTCCTATGAATAACAGATTTTCTACAAAGAGCCTGCAGGGGTAAGGAGAAACCAGTACCAACTCTGGAGCTTCCCAGATGAAGTCCAGACTGGTATCCCAGGGCAGATGGTCTCTCATCACATGCCACAAAATCTCGCAGCAGAGAGAGAACAGATGGAGGAGCCCTGACCTTTCTGCAAGCTGAGGAGGCTCAAACTTCCAGGTAAGGCAACATCAGACACAAGTGACTGCTTTTTAAAGATCTGACATTTGATGCTTTAAGACTAAAGGCCCTATTGCCAGGAAACTCCTTTGCTAAGCTTTTACTTCTTTCTTCACATATTGTTTCGTATGGGATAAACAAAAGCAAGCTTTCAACTTAGGTGATTCTCCAGAAGAGCGCAGGAAACACCTGGAAATCTTGCAAGATCCTGGACACTAATACCATGGTAGAAAACATTTACACATCAACACCTTGAAAATCAAACATGACATCAAACAAGGTGTCTAAGTTTGGGTATATGATCAAAAATCCCAGAATTAGAAACAACTAGAAACCCAAACTCATTAGGCTTGAAATCACACAAGACTCCTAGAGAGTGTATGTGCAAGATGACCCTTACAGAAAAGTGTCTAGCTAAACTATAAAGCAACCATGCACTTTGCTGACAACTTTCAGGACTCCCTAAATAAATATTCCTCATGCATTAAAAAATACAGTCTAAAACAATTTCCCACTAATTCTTCCAATTCACTGTTTATATATATCTGTATACACAAAGACTTTACATGTGTACATGAAAACTCAGTAAAATAAAAGGTTAACATCACAGCTAAGATGACATTATTAGCTGCAAGACAGGTTTGGTTTTTTTTTTTTTTGACCTATGTAGAGGAATGAAAACATTTCTGTAGATTTGTTTTGCCGCTATCCATAATTGTTTCTGTACATCTAATTTGTCCAATAAGCTGAGTAATAATTAACTCATCACAAAATTTCACAAACACTTATTACTACACAATGCTGTAGACAGGTTTTCATCCTATAACCACTAAAACTTTCCTTCTTGAAGCAAGATATATACAGAGGCTTAGTCACTATAGCATGTAACAGAATTACAGAAGTCTTCAGAGCAGTTTACCAAAAATTCAAAGATTTATTATTTCCCAGAACAAAACAACACACTGCATTTTTAAGAAGTTTGCTCTCAGTATTGAATGACAGTTTGTTATATACCTGAAGGGGTTCCTTATGCAAGCCAGATCTCCCCAGCAACTATTTCTCTATGCCCTAAGTATGCCAACCAAACCACTTTCACACACGTTTAAAAAAATGGAAAGCAGGAAATAAAGGTACAGTCTTAATGAATCAACAGCTTATTCTTATTTCATAGAGAACACATTAAGAGAACAAACACTGAAAATCCTGGCCATGCATTAAGGCAAGTCTTTCACCCAAACAATTTGATAATGTAACATTGCTTATTAAGCCAGTATTTTCGTAAGTTACGATCTAAACAGAATACTAGTCAATTCACCAAAAGATATCAAAGACATCCTTTTATTACAACTGATCCAAGTATCCCCCTTGAGGCTATGGCTATCAGAAAGCATTTAGTGAGCTCCCAAGCCAATATTTTTCGTACTCGTCTTATTATGAAACTATAACACATTTTCAATAACTTTTAGCTTTGCTATACAGAGCAGCAAATAATTTCCCAGAACCCTTTGGAAAATCTGACATGTGAAATGATTCTCTAGTCAACTTGTGTGTTATTAGGCTGAAAAAATGTATACCAGATCATTTGATCATTGGAGGGAATGGAAAAGTATTGGGAGCTTCAGGACAGAGGGACGAACTTCAGATCATATGAAATACTACTACCAAGGCTGCATTTGAAGAAAAACGTGGAAGTTTGTGAAAGCGCCCTGGGTGAGAATACTTTGTGTTGCTAAGAAACATCACCCCTGATGATGGATGAATTAAATTGTCTCAGTTAACAGAGCCAATTCTAGGCATCCCTCGTTTATTAGTAGAATGTTTCCTTTTACTGGTAATTTATTTTAACAGCTACATACAAATAAAAAGCCCTGCCTTTAAATGAAACCGAGAATTTCAAACTTACATAATTAATACTGGAAAACAGAATAGATTTTGCACCTTGAATAGAATTCAGTAACTACATTTTCAAAGTTGACGTTTTTAAATGTAATACTAAAAAGTCAAAATGCTTTAGAACTTCTTTCAGGATAGTCTGCAGTGAAAGATACTACTCAACTTCCAAAATAATTCTATAAACAATTTAGGGAACAGCCTACTGATACAGAATGTTAACTCTACAAATATTTTTAAATACAAAACAACATAAATATCCAGGTAACCAGATTTTAAACATTACTTTGGGAGAAAAAGCATACTCATTTGATGTATTTCATTGTGATGCCAACATAAAAACCAAGCGCGAAGGAAACAATACAAACCACCTGCTTTTCTCATTTTGAAGTTACCTTTGTGGCATCCAGTTCCTATTTTATTGTTTTACTTACAGGATGTTTCTTCTGCAGAGCATATCCTTCAGCTTACTATGGCACATCTTTGCATTTCTGAGGAACGCATTTGCACAGTTGGACGCTGACAGAGCGTATCTGTTTTGTCTGCTGTTTCCTGCTCACTGAAGTTCTTTCAGGCAGGTTACAGGTAGAGCAGAGAGGAAGGCCACCTGCTTGCCTCTTCCCATCCACTGCAGAACAGGTCAGAGGAACTTTCCTGGAAGTGGAGAGAGAAGCAAGCACATCTCACCTGGCACAGCCTCCGAGGGCAGGATGCAACGGCAGAGGAGAGGCACAGCGAGCAGGGACCCATAGCAAAAGCCGAGGAGTGGACTCCTGGGATCTGACTTAAAGTTCCCATTCAGAGATGATGGCAAGGGGCTGAATTGTCTTAAAAACCCAGGGAGGACTGCGTAGAATCTGTTGCAACCCAGAAGTCAATAGATTTGCTGTACTGAGAATAAACCCAAGGGGAAGGACCCCTTTTGCGACAATATATTTGGCAAAGGGGACATTCATTTAAAAAGCTTCTGTCTGACTTCAAGGCTTTGTTTTTTAATGTCTATTATTCTAGACTGTCCTCTAATAAAAATACAGTTAGAAGTTCCAAGTTTTCAGTACTGAGAGTTCAATTTAAGGAAAGGGGTGAAAAAATCCCCCCAGAACTCTGTTTTGGATCCCATCACAGCTTTCAAGTCAGAAATTACTATGTATACTTAAGTATTGAGGCTATATCCAGAGCCAGTCAATACACAGAGGCAACCATGGAGGCCTTTCTCCCCAGACATGCCTCCACAGAGAAGAGCCACCACTGGAGAGTTTGAAAAGAAATATTTAATAATGATATCAATTTGGCTTCACTATAGGAGATGTACTTCCTGTGGGCCTAATAAGGAAGAGCTTTATAATCTGAGCAGAAGCATTTTAAAACTTCAAAGGACACATCTTATCTGTACCATTTCTTCTGGAATCCCAGAAAGGCTAAAGACAGAATGCTGATCAGACTGCAACCTTCCTCGACACAGATGTTGCAACCACATCTGCCTTAACTATAAGCCACCGACTTTGCTACTTTCTGACTCTTTCAAGCAGCATCTCTTCGTTCCTTAGTTTTTGGAAAATTAAAGACAGAGGATAAGATAAACTGCTTCTGATCACATCAGGTGTACTAAAACAGTAACATAAAAGAAAAATGCCTGCAGACTATGTTCCAAATACTAAGACAAAAAGGTTTTGAAGTAGAGATACCCTTTTTCCCCTCCTCCTTTCTCTATGTAATTCACAAAGTAACACTTACTTCAAATACTTAGATCTGTTAGATCAAAGTCTTTTTTTTTTTTTTTTAATGTGTTGATCTAGCAGCCATGAAGAATGACCTTTTATGGATGGATGTATCTCAAGTTACTTAGAAACAGGAGTCTGCACATTTATATTTACCCTATTAATTACAGGTGATTTTTGGACACCTTTCTGATGAACTGATCCACTGCCAACTCAGATGGACAGAGATCAGTGTAAATGTTCTCAAAGCTTTTCTCTTTTATCTCACTAAAGATTCCCTCCCTAAACAACTATAGCTGTTTGCACATATTAAGATGGCTGTCTTAAATTGTCCAGTTCTGGGCTCCCCAGCACATGAAAGACCTGGATTTACTGGAGTGAGTCCAGCAAGAGGCTGTGAGAGCTGGGAGTGTTCAGCCTGGAGAAGAGAAGGCTCAGGGGGATCTTACCAATATGGATAAATACCTGATGGGACAGTGTCAAGAACACAGAGCCAGCCTTCCCAGTGGTATCCAGAGAACAGGCAAGAGGCAATGGGAAATTCTATTTAAACATAAGAAATAACATTTTTACTGGGAGAGTTGTCCTGGAACAGGTTGCCCAGAGAGGTTGTGTAGATGTCCGAGACAACTGGACATGAGCAACCTGCTCTAGCTGACCCTGCTTTGAGCGGGGCTTGGACTAGACAATCTCCAGAGGTGCCGTTCAAGCACAACCATTCTGGGATCTGCCTTCAAAAGCCAGAGCTGCATCAAGACACAGGCTGCAGGATTCTTATCACTGCAATAAGCTTTTTCTTCATGAACCAGTTTAAGCTTTTCTCTCTTAATGAGAGCTTTCAAGCCCTGAAGAATTTTCCATCTGTGAAGGAACAACAGTCTATAGAAAATAAGCAAAAAGTGAGCAGGATTGATTTTTAAAGAAGTATTCAGAGTAATCAACAGAAGTTTGCTGTGAAACTGAAAGAACCTTCTTAACTGAATCCCCCTATTTTCAGCACAGGATTATTTAACATTTTCATTTATTACTTGGATGACTAGCAATACACTTGCAAAATTTTCCAGTATCTGTGAGGGGCCACAAGCAATCTGGGAAGCAAGGTTAGAATTCAAAATGATCAAAAGACATAGGAGTAAGTGATTAAGCAGAACAACTGAAAGTGGGGTTTTAACAACTCACATATTTCTACCAGCTACTAATCTGATGCTGCAAAATGGGAAAATTTCATGTGAATATGTAGTAACAGGAATGTCACATGGAGAAGATAAGATTCATTCTGTTCCTCCCTGATACTAAGCTTGCATGTTATGTTCAGGTCTGGATATATACAGAGAAAACTGGGAAAAGCTCAGAAGAAAACCTGAGCAGTCAAAAAAACTTAAAGGGAAATGGGTTTGCTTAATATGGGAATAAGAAGACTAAAGGAAGACAGGCACAGGCTTCAAAATAGGTTAACAACAGTTATAAAAATGATGATCCTATCCCACTACTGCAATATCCATAAGGGGGGGGGGGGGGAGCCTAAGTGGCTTAACTGGTTAGGAAAAAAATTAGAAAAGGTATTAGAAGAAATATGTTACCTCTAGAGATAGTTAAACAATGGATCAGGTTATGGAGGGGTTACAGAAATCTTCACCAAACGTTTTCAAGACCTGGTAAGACAAACTATTTGTCAGAAACTGTCTAAGCATATTTATCTTGCTTTATGTACTATATACTCATAAATACAATACAGGGCTTTAGCACAGACTGAATGACCTCCAGAGATCTTTGTGTTTTCTGCTCTAAACCCAGGGGCTGCACGAGTTTAGGCCCCTGCCAGGCAAATCAGCAGGTGACTATACTGCTCCTTAGAGCTCCAAGCAGGCTTTCGATATCTCTTTTTTCTAAATAACCAAGGCAGTTTGTGACTGACAATCTTCTATCACATCAAGCATGCTACCTTAAATATGAAGTACTCTGAATGATCCTCTGGGGAAATAAAGTCAAAGTACAGAGAAGCCAATGGCAACTAAACCTGGGAATCTAATCCTGAGAAAGAAGTCTAAAACTAGCAAATTGGGCAAGGAGGTACATCCCATTAGTAACCAGAAACATATGGAATTGTTTCTGTTTACAGCACCTACAACAAATAAATCTTAATAAAAAGTAATATTTAATAAAGTATTTAGTACGGAGAAATAAGGAGGGAAGGGCTGGTGTTTCTAAGCTTATTTTCACAGCAGTATGAAAGGAAATGAAGTAGAGTCAGAGCTAATTCTCCTTATATAATTTCACACGGAATGATTAGTTCTGCCCCAACAGTAACAGCTTTCCAGAGGTTCCTACTTGTCGCAAAGATTGCATACAGATGCTGTAAGTGTAGCTTCTCTATTCTCTACTGACGACTAACTTAAAGGACAATATAATATTCATTTTAGTACAGAACGAAATTCACAGCATGAACAATAAAGTAATGTCACAGCTACCCTGAAAACACAGTTCCATGTTGGGGGTTGTGACTTTTAAAAGTTTAATCACGAAACAGATTTTTAAAAAGGAACATAAGAACTAGTTTCATGCTCCAGCAATGTCCCAGGGAAGTTAAGGAGGTGCAGGAGTGGTATAGGCTGTGTTCTCACAATGAAAGGGAATACGGCACGGAGGAGCATTCATGTCACATGCCCACGCTCATTTTTTTTTTAAAGCAGGTTTTCGGTCATGAATGTGCTGAATGCCCCTCTTAAGCCTGATTAGTAGAGACACTGCACATACACAGTACCGCCAAAGGTGATGGAATTCTGTAAGTCACCTGGGTCATTTCTGGGTGAAATACCAATAACTGGCAATTCATCTGAATGGGGGGGGGGGGGGGAAACCCACTCTAAGAGCCATAACTTAGTCTTCCAATAGTGAACACAACACACGGATAAGGCTAAAACTTTGTGAAACCTTTTAATAGGTATTAGTACTTTTATTAAGCACTGTAGTGTTTTGCACTTAATCCCAGAATAGACATTAGTGGAAAATCCATGTTCAGTTCCAAAATCACTACTACAAGTTGCAATTCAGCGACTGTTATTGTTATTACTGTCTCTAAAAAAAAAAATGCAGTTTATATATTTTAATATAGATCTAAAATATATATGTATATATATAAAGTATATATTTATTTATCTATATAATAAAAGATACATATAAATATGCAAAGGAAAGAGAGCCTACCTTGATAAATTAGACTACCAACTAAAAACCCAAATGATTCCCTGGAACAGCATGCCAAATCATAAGAACTTTAAATGTGTATATTTTGCACTTATTAGCACAACCATTTGTTTTACAAAAGGCATACAGATTAAATAACAAGCACACTATTAGTTTTAGGCACAGAAAGACCAATTTTTTATGCCTTGCCTGAAATAATGACTAATTAGGCCAGCACTACCCTACAGTCATTTCTATAAATCCTGCCTCTACATTTAAATTACAACCAAAAAGGAAACTGACTTAATGATAACAAAAACATATTTCTTGCGAAAGTTTTCTTAAAGTAAGATCAGGACAAGAAATTAGTCTCTAAATGCAACAAGATCATGTTACTGGTTTTTTGGAGAACCTGAATTTATCTCAACCTATTTATAACCAGAAATTCACTATGCAGTCTAATAGACAGACAAGGTCAAAGGCCAAAGCTTCAGCTGGGAAATCTCAAAACACAGTATTTCACAGAATAGTGCTGGATTACTTAATCTGCAAAATCACCCTCCAGCATATTCCTCGTGTAAACCTTGAAAAACGAGTATAAGAGATACAATACCTCTCAGACTACCTGCCAAATTTCTTCTCTTATTTTATAGTTACTTCTGGGATATTTATATGTGAAGTAAATATCAGAACAGAAAGATACATAGCAAATACGATGCTGAGCATCAGATGAATGAGGCTGTGTTTCGTTAAAAGCTTGAAGTTCTAATATGATGGAAATTATGGTGCTTCTAGGGAAAAAACACTTGTTTGATTGTATCTGCCAGGCAAGACACTTCTTAAAAAAAAAAAAAAAAAAAAACCTTGTTATTTTCACAATGCAACATAGATTTTACCCTTAATTTACTTACAGAGGTGTAACTTTGTAAATAAGCTACTTTGAAAACAGATTCAAAATCTACATTGTAAAACAATCCAAAATAATAAAGTTAACACATAACTAAATCTTTTTGTTTTCCTCTCTCTGAAACAATCTGCTTGGAAAAAAAAGGAAGAGTATAATCCCTTTTCTAAGAACTGGTCCTGGGAACAGATATCTTCCCCATTCTTTTTCCCTAATATTCTGCCACTACAATCACATACTATCATTGCTTTACTCAATCACTCCACTCCGACTTTTCAGCATTCACATACATTTACTCTTGCACGTAGGCACAAAGCTTTGTGCTATCCTGGAAGCTCTTCCACATGACTTTATAACAGTTATATTTTTATTACCTCTGTTTTATTAGGCCTTACGAGGAGGAGCCAGAAGTCTCCATTAGTTTTGAGAAGGGGAAGCTTTTCTTTGTCTTTTTAGATCGAGAAAGTCAACCAACAGCAATATCCTCATCTTTCATTCCAACATACCTGACCACTGAATTCTACCAGCGTGAACAATGTCCATCATGCAACATCAGTTCAGCAAATCTTCCACCTCAGAGAAGAAATAAAAGGCTGCATCATGTTAAACCTAAATCCAGCTACAGCCAGGTGTGAAGTTCCCCCCCACGCACACCCCCACAGCGACAGCTTCTAATAACGAGTATGAAAATAATCTTGTACTCTAGATCAGTAAATCTCTAGTATAACAATTACAAGCTTCACGTGTGACCATAAGTGAAATGGTATTTTATTCAGCAAGACTATGATCACTATGAATTTTCTGTAGCCAAAAACATGGCCAAAAATACCTGTTTACGAACAATTGTTCTGGCTCTTAGAGGAACACATTCCCACAATATTTATGGTAATACCATACTTACACTATTGGTCTTCATTAAGATAACCAACTCATTGAATAAAAATGGCATTTGACTATCCAGAAATAATCTTGGAACAAAACTAGAAAACAGTGGGGAAGCCACACTGGCAATACTGCTGTAAGGATACAGCACTTAGAGGTTTTAAGATACAAAATTGTTTAAATTCCTCTTTTTTTCTCCAACCTGGCATTATGATCTTAAGGCTACATTTATAACAATATATTATTTTAAAAAATTAAGGTACGAACATGACTGCAAACATAGTTACATCTGAAGTGCAAGTGAGAAAACTTTTGCTGACTCTGTGTTTTATATTTCACATATATATTTTTTTTATCACATGCACATATACACACATTCACATACCTAAATCAAAGTTGCTTATATGGCATTAACCTACTTGGGGATTTAAGCCTCAACGGTTTGCATTCTTCCTGCATCTTAACCCTATCGAATAATATTTTGGGGCACAAACTAAATGACATTTAGTGCCTGGCCTTGCCTGTTTTCTTCCAAGTACCACATTTCATTGTTAATTTTAGATATTTCTCCAGTTCTTATTTGGACATCAAAGAGGTACTCATGCCCAAAATACCAGCAATATTTGAAGTATGGGCTTCCCCACTTACTGTAATTTATAATTGAAAAGAACTTTGATTTCTTGCCTACAGGAAATACTGCAGATCTACAATAAAGCACGCATACGTGCACAGGCCAGGATTTAGGATAATAGATTATCTGGAGATGTGGTTTTGTTTTCAGATTTACAGATCTCATGTTCTGTCTGGTGCTTCACACATTTATTTTTTACTTTCACATCTGATGTGCAGCAATATGGAGAGCTAAGGTGTATATTTAAGACATACTTTGAGATTTATCTATTCAGAAGTGAAATTCACACTGGGTATGTGTCCTTAGAGCACTAACGCACTGCATTACCACTGCTAACTGCACCACTTAGTGATGGCTGGGGGCACAGGAAGGAAGACACTCGAGCTCCTCTTCAACAACTCTGCCACCAAAGATTAAGATGATTTTCCTGCTTTACAAACTTGGTAGAGAGTGTTTCTCACATGCAAATGGAAAAAATGATAGTAGCTAACATATTACTGAAATATGGTCGCCTGCTGCATATATTCCTAAGAACCTTGCATACATAATCAAAATTATTTAGAGTTTGTTCTCCACTTTTGCATTCATTTTTAAAATTAGCAATGTCGTACAACTAGTCAAGACAAATGAGGTATCCATCCTTTTCAAGTTTTCAGATTGTTTGCCTTGTTTTGTTACTACTTTTATAACCATTCTCACTACATGTCTTATGTCTCATAACTAGTAGAGAACAGAAGCACTCGAATAGACCCACCAGCATTAAGGTCTCATTATTCCTACCAGCATATCCTCAGCACGTTTTCTTAAAACAGGACACAATTCTGTTCTCACAGGATTCAATGTTCAAGAAGGATATATACGTTTCTTGTGACCACATAATTCAGGATCCAACTTGCACAGAAACAGAGTAGTAGTTTAACTGAATTATTTAACCAGAGAAGATCAAATCTTTGGACTTTCAAGTCTTTCTCTTTGCAACTGATAAAAGCTAATACAGGAGAATATTCCACATCAAACTGTTCCAGGAAAAGTGTCCTATCTCAAAGGATCTCTGAGTCTAAAATATAGCACTGTACTGTGTAAGCGTATCCCGACCTTGTGAAGCCAAACAATGTAGTAAAAAAAAATCACTTATTTTTAATAAGGTAGATTCGAGCTGGACACAAGAACAGTGACGTATTCCAATACAGCAGCTACTTCTAAAAAATAAAAATAAATAATACTGGTCATCTCTACATTAGGAGGAGTTTGGTATGATCACAGCTTACAGCAGCAATTCAGTTTTTGCTAAAGCAGTTTATTCCAGCAGCCTTGAGTGAAAGAAAGTGCACTGGTAAAGTGCTGTTTTGATGGTAAAAGTGTCTACCTAGAAATTTTTGCCAGTGCAGCATATCAGCCATGGACCATAAGTCTTCACAGCTCTGATCAAAACAGTTATAAAACAGCTAGTCTATAACATAGGTAGGACCATAGGCCTAAAGCTCAAGACGCTTGGCTCTTCTTCCAGCTACGGACAATGTCAAACACTGCAGTCTTATGGTGTGGAAAACATTTATAAAAAGCTAAACCAAGAACTTTTTGTTTTCCTATTCTCAAATTTTATTGAGCAGAAATGTTTGAGGATGGTTTATTACTTTTACCAGCCACTCAAAAAATGGGCCTCCAGCCAAACAGGACTTTGAAATATGCCTATATTTTGGTTTTAAAACAACATTAAGGAAGTTGTATAACTTTTACATTAGAGTCTAAGTGACTTAGCAGCCTAAATGACACATTTCAGCTGTAACTTAGGCACTTTGAAAACTACAACTACAGCAACAGTACCAGTTGAACTTCGTACTGATCTTGATGTAGCAAAGCAATCAGCAAGGGTTAATTAACAGGCTTTTGTAACCTGTATCAGATTCCACACTGCCACACTTACACCCAAAACAGTTCCCAAGTTGGCCAACAGACAGCCACAGCCGCTGCAGTATTTGCAGCATACATCTCACTGAAAGACAGTTTTATGCCAAGTTTAGAGTTTTTATCACTATTTAGAGACTACCTCACTCCTTATCTTTTTCTCATTATTTTCTTCTCTGCCATTTTGATGTTGCCCTCTCTTTTTCCTCCCCATCTGGCTTATCCTTTCCCACCACTTCCCCAAAATACCGAAATAAATGTTTGTTGGCATCCCATTAGTCACTTACGGGCCAAACTCCTGCCCTCACTATAAGCTATTTATTTAGGCTAAATTCTGTGGGACAGGGACAATCCACTACCTTGTGCTTGTGCTGCTCTTACCTTCACAGGGCTTTACTGCACTACTCTAAGCAAAATTAATAATAGCCATCATAAAAATACTATCGCAGTTACTTTAAATTGTATAGTCATCAGTGCACAGAGGAACCTTTTGTACTGTATTTGTAAAACACCAACATCCAGAGCTGGACAACAGGACAGTTTCTTAGGTTCTACAGTTTCTACCTACTGATCAACCAATAGACTGGCAAATCATTTAGAAAGATTATAAAGACTGAGACACTGCAAGAGTTAGGATGATCCTCACCTTTTTATATGCTATAAGGATATAAATAAAAAGGTATTCAAAAAAAGTCCTTAATTGATTTATCAAGATTGATTTTATGTAACCTAGACTCACATCATCTAAACTTACATCAGAAAGTATTCTTCCAATGTATTTTACTATGTCCGGTCTTCCAATAACAAGTGAAGATTAAAAAAAAAAAAGAGAGGATGAAGCAAGAAGAATACATTCCACATTAGGTCTTGAAAGCTCCAATTAAAATTCAATATTGCACTTTGTATGGAGACTCTTTACATGAAAACCCTGTCATGGTTAAGATTTAAGGTTAACCAGGTTAATAGAGTCCAATAAAATAGCTCTATTTAATTATGCCAAAACCATTGTTATAAGCCACTCTAAAATATGCTACTCGTCTTTACCTGACTATTGTGCTAAATTCTGGATCATGGTAGTGCATATCTACTTCTCAAGGAGCAGAAAATCCCACCATAAAGCAGCTCCTGCGAGAGTTGCTCCTGCTCTCAAGCTCTTTCCCCCACTTCTTAAAAAAAGTGCATGCATTTGCACCTCGAGTGATTTCTCTCCTCCAGTCTGCTACTCCAATCATCACACAGTCATGTGTTAAAAGATTTGTGCAGACCTGCCAAGTCTCATTCATTCGAGACACTTCCCTAAAGTTGGGATTCGTTCGCAAAGTGTATTTAAGCAGCTCCTCTGCTATGGAGTGTTCTGTCACATGGCACCTCTGTCTTAAAGGAAAAATATGGAGACGATTTTAAGGTTTTTAAGTCTCTGTGTTATTTCGTATATACAGCACTCTCACATTTATGTCAGCGTGAAGGTTATATCTTTACAACTGTTTTTTAGCAGTGCAGCTATGTAATAGATACTGGTATTTCATTGCTTTATAGTGGCACCTGGAATGAAACGTGGCTCAGATTTTGCCAAACGTTTCAGGACCGCTTAAGGACAGCGGTCCCTGCCCCATAGAGCTTACAGTATCCTTTAAAAAGAGAAAAAAATGATGGTTTTACTGAAAAAAATGTGATTTCTAATGTTCACAGGCTGGGAGCCGAGGCTGCGCCTGGGGCTCACGGCAGACCCCGAGGGAAAGGCAGACGGAGGCGCTGCCAAGGGCCTCTCCTCCCGGCTGGCAAGGGCTCCGGGAGGCCGCGACCCACGAGGGAGCCGGGCAGCGCGGCGAGCCGCACGCCTGCCCCTCGGGGAAGCGCGTCCCGCCGCCGCTGCGCTCCCCGCAGAGGCGCCCCGGCTCCCGCGGGGCCGCGCTGCTCGGAAAGGCCGCGGGCACCGCGCCCCCCCGCCGCGGGGCGAGCTCCGCCGCCAGCCCGCCCGGCCCGGCCCTGCCCTGCCCTGCCCGCGCCCTCCCGGCCGCAGGAGCCGGCAGCCATGTTAGGGCCGCCGGGGAGGCGGCGGTGGCGGCAGCTGCCCCGCCGCGGCCGCTGAGGCGGCGGCGCGGCCGGCGGGCAGCCCCCTCCTCGCTGAGGCGGCGGGGCCCGGCGCCCCGCACGTCCCCGGAGGCCGCGGAGCCATCTTAGCGGGAGCCGCGGCGCGGCGGCGCCGGGAGCGCCGCAGGTGCCGGGAGCCATGTTAGGCGGAGCGCGCGGCCCCTGCGGCCGGCGGCGGCGCGCCGTCTCCCCTCTCCTCCCCCTGCGCGGCGGCGGCTCGGCGGGGCCGGGCCCCCCTCTCCTCCTCTCGCCCGGCCGGCGGCGCGGAGGCCGAGCGCCCGCCCCGCCGCTCCGCGCTGACCGCTTCGCTCCCGCCCGCCCTGCCTCCCGCCTCGCTCGGGCGGCCCCGCTCCTCACCCCACCCCGAGGGAACTCACCTCCTCCTCCTCCTCACTCCCTCCTGGAGACCGTCGGCAGCGCCGCGCCGCCGCGCCGGCCCCTCCCTCCCCCTCAGCACGCAGCGGAGCCGGCCTCCCCCCGCCGCCCGCCGGGCCCCCTCCTTCCCGCCCGCCGGGCCGCGGCCGCGCGCTGCGCCGGCCCCACCTGTGGCGCCGCGGCCGCGGGGCTCCCCCGCCGTTACGCGGCCGTTGAGCGGCCCGCCATGACCGCCGGCGCCCCGCGACGCGGGAGCCAGGGCTCTGGGGCTGCCAGGGGCCTTTTGTGAGGGATAAAAAAGGGAAATTAAAAAAAAAAAAACAGCTGCGTTGCCGGCCGCACGCGAGGGGGAGGTGCGCGCCTCAGGTGCGGTGCGCGGCCGCGCAGGTGCCGCTGCCTCCCCCGGCTTGGGGGCCTCGGAGCCGGCACTAGCGTTCGTCGCCTCGGCTCCATTCAGCACAGTGTCACCCGTGGCAGCGGGCACGGAGAAAACTTGATTATTTTATTTTATTTTTTTTCATAGGAGGCCAAAATGAGTAATGTCCACTGGGCCGCTGCGAGCAGCGTTTCCGAAGAGTCTAGCTGCGAGGAGAGCTGAGGAGGGTAGCCCGAGGAATGATGGTTTTTTCCTGCGTTTGTTAATCAGTTATTAGGAAAGAGTGCGGGGAAGGCTGATTTGCATGAGTAATAACCTTAAAGCAGTACCGCATTTCGTTTCACAATTCTCTAGGTTTGCAAGGCTGTTTCCCAGTTGCTTTCCATTCTCACGCACCTCTGGAATTCCTCGTGTTACGAAGCCGTGGAAACGCCAGAACATTACGAGTCAAACACGCCTTGCTGTTGTTTTTTTGTGCCTAGGTGGAAGCAGTCATTTCTGAAAATCTTTTTAACATTTATCACTCCCATAAATAATTTCATAAAGACAAGGTTTCATCTTGCATAATCACCCCTGAGTGAGAGATGAGGAAAATTTCAGCCCAGCTGAATAACTCACCCTCAGCCTGTGCTGGGACGTGGACAAACAGGATGTGTTATCCCCAACATATAGATGGAAAAATTGAGGCAAGGAAGTGCAGGCATTCATTTTTAAAGTCTAAAGGTGCCAATTTGTAAGCAGGCAATTTAGGCCTTTTTTTTTTTTTTTTTTTTTTTTCTTGAGGAAAAGCACCGTGCATGTACAGTTCCTATTGAACTTACACTTTGGGCACCCAAGCAGAAAGACTTTGGCCATACCCTTTTGGGGTCCCGCAGCCCTAATCCCATGTTCTAATTGGCCAGTAATCTGTGGACAGATATTGTAACAGTTCCTTTAGAATATTTTTCTACTTCTCACTCATTTGCATACTAATGGCATAAAAATAGGCACTTCCTGCCAGTAATTAGTTGGAGCCCAGAATTTAAAGAAAGAAAAAGACCACAGCATTATGGTAGACGGATGGTACTGAGGAAGCTGCAGAAAAGAGTCACTTCTCTCGCACTCAGAGAGTGCCTTTAATTTAGAGTTCAAGGCTGGCAACTATGTTACCTCTGTGTGACAGGGATTAACTGTTTGCTTGGCCTAATAACTTTGCCTCTAATGAGCCCTTCAGTAACTTTTTTCATTGCAAATCACTCTATCTGTCCTAGATCCAGTCTTGCTGCTGTAAAGGTTTTTCTTTTTTTCTCTTTCTTTCTCCCAGAAAGAATAATGCCAATAGTAAAGGCTGCATCATGAGTGTAGTTCCTTGTGAAGCACCATGAATCAGACCAACATCGAGTGTACTCAAGGATTTTTGACCTAATGAGGCACTGTGCAACTCATAACTGCATGAAGTCATATGAAGCTCTAGGTTCAGTCACTTAAAATAGAGCATTAAGAGCTGGATAGCTTCAGGTATTTATACTAGGTTATTTAATTTTTCACATGTAGGTCATGGACTTGAGTACAAACCAGGTTGGTGATTGATAGAAATTGTCCCCATATGGTGGCAACATAGGTAGCCTTTGTTAAGCATATCACTGCTCTCAGACAAATATGTAGTGGAAGAGAGTTCTTTATCACAGAAATTCCTCTGTTGCTGCCCTACAGGTAGTATTTATAGAAAGGTGAAATACAGAAGTATGGGACAATCCATCCAGCCCTAAAGAGCAGTGATAACTGTGATGAGACAGGGAAAGCTTATTTTGCTGCTTTCATTCTCTAACTTCTCTGGAGATAAATATTACAGATTACGTTCTCCAGGGCTATCAAACTGACACCTTCACTGAAGAATTAAATGCAGAAACTCTTCCCATGGTATTACTTACAGGAAATTTCTACAATTAGCGTTTGCCATCTAGGATCGGACAATACCGCTCTCCAGTGATGTGACTTAAAAGCTTATGAAATGAAAATACAGTTAATTATACCTTTGACTTATTTACCTATTCCAATAGCAGTGTAATTATTAATGCAGCTTCTCTCTAATTTATTGGCTGTAACTAGTAGATTCTTTAGAGCTGCTGCTCTCAAAGAACTGTGGAATAGACCCAATAAATTAGGTTTGTGCTCCAAAAAGTTAAGACCTGCACTGCGACAGCAGACATTTGTTGAGTCCCCTTGGTACAATCCAGAACCGAAGGTGGATATTTAGACGTTTTAGAGAATGCCTAGAGAGAGCTTGGGTTGTTTGCAAAGCAGATATACCTACCTCAAATCATGTCAGCAGAATCTTTGCACCAACATAGCTGTGTTCACCCAAGCAGGCTTGCAGGTGTGGCAATAGCAAGCCAACGGCGTCCGTCTTTAAATAACCTGTGAGAATACAGCCGTTAAGGACAGACCGTGCAGTGTAGACGCTAATTGCATCAAGGCCACAGCAGGGCTCCTCCACCCCTTTGAGATTCACGTTTTAGGAGCCTTCTCCAAGGACAGTTGGTTGTAACTGTTCATGCACTGAGCAAGCAACCCTACGTTTTGCATAATAGCCTGAAGGGTAAAGCACTTGCCAAGGAAGGGAGAGAATGAAGTTGGAAATCTTCCTCCACTTCTTAGAAATCAAAACAGTGTCTCCCTCTGCTTGTGATAGGCTATTCTGTCCCGGGTCAGGAGGTGTAGAAAGGAATGAAACTTTTGTGGGGGCCTGAAGCTGACCTGGCACAAATACGCCTGAGTCCACACCGCAGTGATCAGGGTACTCAGTAGGGAGTGTGGCCTGGATTTCTAATACCACTAGAAAAACCTTTTCCACCTTTCATATATCTTTCAGTTTCCCTTTCCCTCTATCCCTCCCACTTTGTTGCTGATCTTAATGTCAAGTGTGTATGAAACTCTGTACAGTGCATTGTGCTGAACAAACAAATGGAAGTGTCATATTCTTTTATCTTTTAAGAGCAGAGCTTGTAAAGCTTGTATTCACACTACCGGGAGAATTATATTACCAGAAAGTATTTTCCTGAAAACTTTGTGACTCTAGCTTATTAAAACAGATCCTTAAGATGATTGGGTCTATTCCACTAGTAGATTTATAAAGTGTACAGACTGGGTAAACAACAGTGACAGCTTGGGGAAGTGTATGCACCTGTTTATTAAAAAGACGTTAACAAGGGCAAATCTAAAATAAGAACATGTACCACAACCCAATTTCCAGCAAATTTTTATGCATGCCTACACTTAAGGTTACCAGTGTTATTGGCAATTTCTCTCTCTCTCTTCTCTCTCTTAAGTACACAGCAACTGATGAGCACGGAGCATCTGTGGCAAAGGAAAAAAACACCGTCTTCAAATTTTGAGGAGCAAACATGACCCTTTCTGTTTCTACTGTTTCCCACCCACATTCAGTTAGTGTGAGAGAAGGAGGAAAAGGAAAAGGCAGAGGTCTTCTCTTTGCATGGAAGGACTGAAGAATGTATTGTTTTCCCAATCACAAGCAAGCACTCTCATCACCATTTTTGCTCTACATTCTATGTGACAGTGAGTTTTCTGTATTTTACTTGTATAAGTTAGAAGAGGTCACGTTTGTAAAAGTCCCTCTGCAGAAGTGAACGCTCTGTTTGGATGTATGCAAATTCTACAGCGCATATGCAATTTGTAATTCGCAGATAGGTATAAGCATATGCAAAATGGAGATTAAAAGTGTATGTGCAAGTTTGCAAAATTAATCAACCAAGAATGTGCGAAACTACAAATGCTTTGTTGAAATTTGGCTCTAAAAAGGTTTATAAATTAACCTGCTATAGGGAGCTTTTAGTCAAGGATGCTAAATACACTTCATTTTTATTATTAATTAATAATTTATAAGATTCTCATTCACACAGAATAAGAAGAAGAATTTTAAGAAAATACCCCAGTCTTGCAAGGACCTGTCAGAACTCACACCTATTAACAATTGCTTTAGTGGTGTGTTTTATGGGTGTAAAATGCTGCCAGCTAGGAGTCCCTCCAGGAACAGGTCTTAATCCCCAAAGATATCTAAGTACTACCATCTCCTTTTTTGCAGATTGAAAACTGGAAACTGAATGGGTAAGTGATGCATACACATTTACACATAAAGTCAGTAATGGAGTAAAGAATCAAAATTCAGGCTCCACACTTGTAATGTGTATTATAAGGACAGGTTATGATCCCTGCTTGGAGTCCCCTTCACGTCAACAGTTGATCTGCATACTACCAACAGAAAAATCGAAGCCCTTGACCTGCGTTTCAGCATATAGCTAGATGAGCTAGCAGTGCACAACCTGCAAACCCATTCTATTACATCTATTACATAGGCCAATAAATTGAAACAAAGGGTATTTAAATGATTCTCACAATACAAGAGGCAAAAAAAAGCAATGTTTTACTTCGATATACGTTTTGCTAGAGTTGGATACAATAGGATGTGATTATTTTAAGAACATTAAAAATACCTACTATCTTCCTCCCACGTTAGGTAGAATAGTATGTCTGATGTGTTTTGGCTTTGTAATTTTCTAAAATGAAAAATTCTGATTTAACAAAACCTCTTCAGAAGGAAGCTGACTGATACTATCTTACTTCCCTCTTTTCTTATTGTGGAATTGTTGAGAGAATGCCAGTTGCTACTTGTCATCACAACTTTCTAGTCCATAATATTGCTTGTTAAAGACAATAAATGTTAACCAGAAGACCCCTTAAAAACTGACCAACCTGCAGAATTTGAGTGCATAGGTAATAACACGTTGGCAATATCAGCCTAGGTTTTCATTCATTACCTAAATTCACAAACACACACACCCCCATACATTCTCAAAAACAATTGTTTTATTTTTCTTCCCAATATTTATTCAGCAAAATTTTAGATATTTTTTATTTCTCAAATACCCAACTATATAAGCAAATGAGCAAATGTCTCTGCTTCTCTGTCAGGAGACTGCAGCAGAAATCATTGATCCATGGTATTGTCAAATGTGGGGAAACCAGGGGTTGCAATATGAAACAAAATGCCAAGGTGGATGATCACTGGTAAGATACTTCTGACTCCAAGCCGAAGGCCTAGCTTGTCCCCCATGCATGGCGTTAAGAAGTGTAGAAGGTGCTGTGTTTGCCTCTGAACTGGGTTAATGGATCCTGAGGCCAGTTCTCCCAGCAGTAGCGTGTATTAAGGGATTGGCACAGGTTTCACAGCTGCACAGTGCAAAGTTGCTCTGCTAGGCATGAGCTAATGTACAGCTGATTTCTCTCTGGGGGGCACTTTGATTCTGGGTTTCAGAGAGGACCTTTTCAGTATTCCTAATGGTATTTTTGGCTACCGTGCTTGGCAGCATTATAGAGTTGTTGTGGACTCTGCACCACAGACACCAAAGAAATGTAGCCTGAAGAGCTGTAGCAGAAGACTTCATATCACAGCTGCCCACTACTCAAAAAGGCAAAGGTAGAAGTACAGAAAAAAAAAAAGTATTTCAAGCTCTATGAGCAGATTAACAAAGCTGTTTGCTATTATGGACAAAAGCTGCAGGAAAAAAAAAAAAAGAGGAAATGGGCTGTATTACTGTGAGTTGGCACAGAAATGAAATACCAGGGTGCAATTTATGTATAGTAATTGTTCATGAAGCATTCTTTTGGTTTTGATAGTGACTCATTGTGTTCTTTTTGACCTTTGATGTACAGGATGGGCTGCTAGAAGACAGAGGAAGCCACAATAAGAATATAAAACTTTATTAACTTGATTTTGTTGTTTTGGTTTTTTTATTGCTCACTGATTATAGGTGATATGTCTAGAGAAGACTACCAGAGTTATTTACCTTGAATCCTCATTCTGTTCCAGGCTCTAGCAGTTGAAAAACAGCTTTGGTTTAGCTGAAAAATAGCTTTGGTTTTAGAAAGGAAATTTATTAAACAATTGGTTGCTGATGTTGATTACTGAGTTCTGAAAAATAAGATAACTGATCGAAATACTACTTGTGTTAGTAGACCAGGTAATGAACAGTGATAGGTGTGCACTATATAGGACAGAGGGAAGAGTTATTGAGAAGATACCCTTCTAAATGAATATTTCATGTTTTAAGAAAATTATGGAAAAAACCTTTCATACAGTCATCAGAGCTGACACAACAGACTCTTCAGAGCTGTTAAGTTCCATTATGTAAATCCACAGTGATGTAAGCCAGACACTGTCAAGTTTGATACGCCCTGAATTTGACCTAATTAGCCATTTGGTTGTTACTTTTTTCAGAGCTTGTGCAACTGAACTCAGTTCAGGATATAGATGCTAATTGAACGAGTAACCTACAGGTGCTAAGGAATTCTTACAAAAGAAGGTCTATCCTATTAGGAATGCAAGTCAAGGCTCAGGGTCGTTAGCTAGAGTAGTGGTGGTGGGAATAGAAATCCCAGCTACAGCTCTCTTCTCATCCCTGTTTTATTTCTAGGAGTGGAATTCCAATGCAGAATAAGTTAACGCAAACTAATAGACATTTGCCAGCTGAAGCCTCTCCAGCTGTCTGTTGAAAGGTGAAAGAACATTTCCTAAAGTTTTTAAAAAGCTGAGGCTATGTGATACAAAACCTAAAATGATGTACCTACCCCAACAGTAACAAACGTATCCTTGGCTGAAATTTTCTCCCCTTTCATATGTCTACCCTCCAATATACAGCCTGCTAATTTGTACCTAACTGCCAGAGTACAGTTTGCTCCAGGTTTATCTTTTAAGTTTCACGTCTGTGCGCATGTGTCCCTAATCTAAGATGTTGTGTACATTCAAGTCCTCTTCCTACCCAGATAGGCCATTTGATAAGCAGGAATACAATAACCCTTTTTTTGTGACTACACCTTGGCCCAGATGGCTTAATGTAAGCACTGTATCTCTTGTGCTGTTTCCCCACAATACCCTAACCTAAATGAAACAAGATAAAAAGAGCTGCACAACCTCTGAGTTTCCTGGCTTTTATCTTTTTATACCAAACCCTTTGTGTTAATTTTGCATTGCTATTTTTACATAAGAAATAATATCCTGAATTACTGATATCACATGCACTTAAGAATTCCCACCTAACTGCACTCAAGTCATCTGGCAACCTGATAGTGTTTCCTGCTCCTTCCCTCACATCAGCACTGCAGGGAGAGCATTGCTAGAAGTCTCACATTTGAAAAAGCAGATGATTTGGCAACACCTTCCTATATATATATATGTATTTATATGTTTATTTATTTATTTATTTTTTAAGAAATATGTCTGTCTTTGAATAAACTTTTCTTTCCAACTGTTCTCTTTTGTCAGCTTGCCAGCTCTACTTCTAGCATTGTTCTGTGCAGATTGCTGTAAGGAAAATGAAAGAGATGAGAAAGGTACAGAACTGGGGGAAAGGGAAGAGGGTTCAGAGGGCATTTAAAGCCTGGGGAGCCTAGCATGGGAAGGGAGATAGGCTTAGGAAACAGGGAATAAAATGGTGGAATGGGAGATAAAACAAGAACATAAAGGATAAGGGATTAGAGAGATAAGGAGTTCAAGAGATGAAATGTGAATAAAGGAAAACAAGAAAAATAAGGATGAAAGGAAAGCAGTGACAGGAATAAGACATGTAAACAATTAACTAAGAAAATATTCTGTTTATTTTAGTGAAAGAAAATTATAGTATCTTTATTATTCTCTGGTTTACTAGTTCAGAGGAATTTTTCTAACTAAGAACTGACATTTGGATAGTATTACTAAACAATGATAAATATAAGCCTTCCAGTTGTTGAATTAACCAATTCCGAATTTGGCTAATTAATATGTCATTCATGCAAATAAAAATTTGGATAAGAAAACAAAGTAATAAAAAATATTAACTGCTGTAATATGGAGTGCAGATCTGGAAGAGCTCTTTACAGTATTTGCAGCTGCATCTATCAGTTTAGTGATAATCACTCAAAAATAACGGACCAGCTAGCTGGCACTCTGCTGCAGATTAATACTAGAGCTGTGAAGTACAAAAAATCTTGAAATCAGTGCTTGGTTCTAGTTCCAGCATTGTCCACTGACCAGCAGAAAATTTTCTCATGATCATGCTATGTAAAGGTGTTTCATGGTATTTTTTTTTCCTGCCTGGATATTTACAAAGTGTTACCAGGTCTCAGTTCACTGTCTGTCTGGTTTGCTCGAGCTGTTCACATATGTCACATAATGTGGTGTAACTTAGATAATATTGCTTGTTTTCCCTGATTGGCTGAAGATGTATCATCAGGAAGTTGAAATTTAGTTGAAGCCATGTTCACTTGTATTTTCAGAAAAAGGTTCCTTATGTACAAGTAGGTACAAGTATCAAAAAAAAACTCTTCAAAAAAACCAAACATTTTCTCCTTAGTTTCCGTGCTTGACTTTGACAGGAAGTGGCCAACTGTATTATTAACTAGCTTAGCTATCTTCCCTCCCCTTCCAGTACCCTTAAACTTGCATAAAATAGTTCAGGTCTATTAGGAAAAACATTCCCTGAGGTCAGAGTTATTTGGCATATAAATCCTAGATTCTGCATATTCAGGAAAGAAAATTATAAAGGCCTATAATTTCCTACTTAACAAAAATCTCATTATTTCTTTCTATTTTGGCAGGCAATCATTATGCCACTGCTTTTCAGGAGGTTTCTTTTTTTCCTTATATCCAAGGACTTTCTCTGATCTGAGTGACGGTGCCTCTGGATCCCTCTCCGGTGTGGAACAGAAACGTGTGGATACAGGAACATTGAAAATGCTATATTATAGGTACTCTTCTTACTTGAATAGTATTAGGCAAACATGAATTTACATACCAGAAAGTTGGGAGCTTTAAGACTGCACATGGGGAGCCTCCTTTGGGCTCATGTTATATCCTCCCTTTCCATTCTGTTATGTAGAAAGACATTGTAGAAGCTCTTGCACCTTCTGAAGGTGCAGTAAGAAACTCAGCTAGAACAGTGTCTTGTTCTGCTCCGTAAAGGGCAGGGCATCAACAGTGAGAGGCAAAATCTTTTTTTTTCTATATGTCTACCCTATTCCTTCATTTCCTTCCGGCAGGCCACGGCAGGGGAGTTTCCGTAGGGGCACACAGTGTCCCTTGCATGCCGTGGAAGCACGCAGATCCGCGTGGGTCCATGGGCTTCTGAGCAGGTCTTGGGGGCTGTTGTGTGTTCATTTGAAGGTATATAATCATGATATTTCATATCCCTTTTCCTCACGTTTTATGGGACAATCCTGTAGTAAGTTTTCTTCCTCCAGAGAATCCACAGAGAAGATGAGAAAATGAAGTCTAACAACAGCCAGTCCCAATTCTGGTGTCATCAAACCCTGTTAATTGTGTAAGAGGGAGAGAAACCTTAAGATTCAAATGTTGCTTTTCAGTGCAAAACATGATTTAACCAATGGAAAACCAGATTTACTTAAAAGCAGAAGTGTTCACATTTCAGCAAATTAAATCAACCCCACCCTGCAAAATACCGCTTGCATCCAAGCCTGTGAACCCACACTGACAAGACTAAAACGCCTCAGAACAGTAATAAAAAATAGTATATTTACAGAAGGACGCAAGCCCTATGTCCTCTGCCTAAGTACTTGAGGTGTTACAATGAGAAGCCAACAGTAACAAATAATTTAAACATCCTAAAATACATTCTGTAAAGTCTTGGCTTGCCAAATGCCTGAATGAGAAAGAATGTAAAAGATGGGCTCTCCTTCATTCTAATTCAACCCAGATTCTGGGATTATCTGTTAAAAATAGGACATCTTCTATTCTCTAATAATAATAATTTTCCATAGACAGCTGTTGATGTGCCCATAGGTTCACAATAGCTCTTTTAGCACTGGATTGTAATAACAATTTCTTCAAATATGTCTTTGAATTCAGAGCTGTACGAGCTATTCATAGTGAACACTTTAATCAGTGAATTTCAGCTTTTATTCTGCTTGTAAATTGTTACAAATGTTACTCACAGACATTTGATATAAATAAATTTTGGCCTATCGTTTGTTCACAACATGTTTTTGCTGCAGTATTTTGATATTTATTATTACCAGTGCGCAACTGGTCACCTTTGCTGAACAGTGTTGTTTGTTTTCCAAGACAATCAGTAGCAAAGAGGAAGTTCATGTTCTGGAGCCTCAATTGTCCGATGGAGAAGGTGTGAGCAGTTACGAAGTTAGGAGGAGCGAGATCACAAGACTAAAGAGTTTTTAGGACTATTTTAATATTTCCTTTCCAGTTCCCTTGACTCAGACCTTGCTTGTAACATCACCATGAGAACAAAGAGGCCACTTGAACATTATATGCTGAGGTCAAATTGAAAATTAATGATCTCTTATCACATTCAGACAAAGCTCCAGCTGCAAAGGGTGGGGTTGGGTACTTTTCTGGTTTATTTAATTGCCACTGAATCAGGGCTCTGAACAGTGGGCTTGCACAGTCATAGCTGCAAAAGATGAGGTCACTTGCCATTTTCCAAGTCACTTAGCCATGCTTGCTCCAGACTCTGGCTTAGGAATCATTTAAATGGCTGATATCTTAGGTGAGAGCAAAATGAGTGCAAGTTTATTATCTTAATGAAACAAATGTCAGGCATTTGTTTTGTATGAATAAAACATCATTGGCATAAATCTTTGTGAAAAACAAATTCCAAAAGGTTGTAAATCGAAATTCAGTTTTCAACGTGCTAAAATGTGTGTGAAAAATTATGCTGTACAGCCAGCTCTATTTAAACTAAAATGTTTGGCAATGCCCTGTCAGTGCAGGAAAAAATGGATGTAATATGCACATATGCACAAGTAGTGACTCAGAATGATGCACAAATGTTGTCTATATCTGGTCCAAAAGAAATACCTGGAACTCAGGAAATAAGGCTCCACAGCTCAGCAAATTTGTCTGAGGATAGATCTTCTGGTTTTGAAACTCTGGTTTTCCCCAGAGTGCTAAAAACATGTCTCATGCAAACAAATACAATCTGGGTCAACTGATATCTCTGGAAATATTGCACAAGCAATAGTTTTATTTGGTATTTATAGGTGGGAGAAGAGGTTTAGGAAAAAAAAAACCCATGACTGCTAGCAACTTAAAGACTGAGTAATCTGTACCTCCTAAAGCAAGACCTGTAGCCTAAACATGTACCCATCAATAGATATTTGTGTAAGTCCAGGCATTTCCTTAGGTAGTCACAATTGCCTATGAATATTCATATGAATGATATTTAATTGTAAGAAGGGCACAGATCTCTGTACCAATCTGCATTCAAGCTGAGCAATCATCTGAAGTTTCCCACTTCCTGCTTATGAAAGTTTTGGCTGCCCAGAGAAAATGCAGAAACAGGAACAATAGCATATGACTTGGATGATTGTTGTGACACCTCAGAGACCAGTTTCTCCTAGCTAGAGGTAATATCGCTCCAGTTTACTCTCTTGTTGTTGGAGCTGGCAACCTCAAAATTATCGGTTATATATTTATATGGTTGGTGCACAAATGCATAATGAAATGGCACCACACCTTTACCCATGACATTAGTGTGCTATATTTTACTGATAATATATGCAGATTGAAAACGCAACCTTGGGTCAGCTTGTGTTCGGCTGTCTGTCCTTGAGGTGTTTTTCCGGGACAGCTTGCCCTCTGGAAGCCTTCCAGAAGGGAAGAACATATTTTCCCAAAGACAGTGTCAGGTCCTTGTGTTTGTTTACTGGAAAGAAGTCCACCTCTGCCAGGTACAGTGATTGAGGTTTTTTGGAAAGCTCAGATGAGGAAGTTCATGATGAAAAGAGAGAAAAATAATGAAGGACCTGCCAGAATAGCAGATCTTGGTCGCCATGGTGAGGAGGGACCTCCAGCTTGCGTGGAGAGAGACAGTCACCCACTGCCTCGGCTGCGACGCTCCGGTCCCTCCTCCCTAAGGGCACCTGCGAGACGACACTGAGCACCACTCATTGGCAAATGTTCCCAATTTTTTTGAAGTGCCACCCATAACTGACTTTCCCATCTTCTTCCCTGCTGTGTGCCCACAACAGAAACAGCTGAGAGTCTTACATGAACTCCTCTCCCTCTCCCAAAAAGGTATTGCCAGGGATCTGAGGATGACTAACCTGTCCTGTTTACAGTCTGCTAGCTATCTGAATCCTGACCTAATTTACATGACAGGGATCAGGAGACTAGACAATTACATGTTGCCAAGTTATTGAGGAAAAAAAAAACTTTTCATGAGGTGTTTGGTAAATTCCCTCACTGCCTGTAACATCAGAGCCCATAGTTTTGCTCCCCTACTCTTCTTTATATGTTTACAAGAAGTATCTAACATACCTTATCCACATGATACCCAACAAGGATTTCCAAGAAGGCCACAAGCACAAACATCCAAGAAAATGAAGAGGAAAGAAGCACAGTTAATAACTTAATCATGCCCTGGACTGACTAGCCTTTAAGCAACTGCGTTAGCAGCAACTGCACAAATTCCTGCTTGGACATCATATCGTTTCTCCGTACCTATAACATACAACTCTCAGCTATATGCTAACTACCTTCATAATTGTTCAGCGTGCACTTTAATTATCTTTTGAAAAATCCGTTTGCAGTTACATGCCACTTACTTCAGGCTATATTTGAGCACATTAAATAAACAGGAGAAGTTATACTATTCTAGGAGTCCTTTTAATCAGAAGATATAGGTGTGATACGGTCTTCTATCTATAAACTGAAGCTGAAAAAGTTATATCAGAAATGAGGTGCAAATTTTTTACATTGCACATAGTTTAACTGTTAGAACAATTTAACATTGGGATACTACACATGGGATGTGGGAGAATTTTTGTCACTTGAAGTCTTTAAAATTGGAAAGCTTCCTAGAGATATGTTCTAGCTCAACCACAAGGTATTGAGCAGTAGGCTCAATAACTCAGCATTGAAAGAGGCTGTGTAAATGCCTGTGATCTGCCTTACACAGGATGATAGGTTAGAGAACCATAATGGCCTTAAAAATCTATGAGAACACTCTGTCTTTTCTAGCTCTGTATTTAAACCTGAACTGTCACAACACAATCAATTAAGATAAGATAAAAAAGGTGCAGCAATTGCAGTCAATGGAAGTGGAAGATGTACGTACTCTACATGAGATGAGGTGAGTCTTAGCAATTAAACAGAATGGTCTAGATAAATGGTAACTTAAATAATGAATTACACTCCAAATATGATAAAAAATCCTGTTTTAGATACAATACATTCAGCAGAAGAGGCACTCAAGTTGTTGTGGAATTATATTAATATCCATTTTGAAAATATATGCAGCTGAATAGCTGTCACTGTTAACCTTTACAAATGAAAGCATTTAATACTGTTGCAGTAATCCTGCATTAAGTGTTATTCTTCTTAAAAATTCTGGCACTATTACTCATCTTAAACTGGAAAGTTTCGACAAGCATGGGGAAGTTCACATGTGCCAGTGTAACAGGTGTTAGGGAAGGAGAAGTTACAAAGCAAAGCATGCATTAGTTGTTCTCAGTTGTGCTGTTTTGGAGCTCCTTACTATGAGTTTTGTCTAATAGCAGATATTTTGTACTAGCCAGTATATCAGTAGGTGATCTTTTGAGTTGTTTCTGGAAAAAATCACATGAGGCTGCTTGTGGAGTTGTTAGTGGAACAAGATCTTTCCTAGATTATGCTTGCCTTTTGATATTTTTTGCACGATAAACTAGAGAGGGCTTTGTAAATGATTAAGGTATTAGCGCAGAATATATTACTGAGTAATAGTGCAGCATGGTGACATCAATTTGCAAAATACATGGAGGGGGTACAGTTCATTCAAGTTGAAAAGCAATTTCAGCCACACTCATGTTTAAAAGCCAAACTGGGCTTCTTCTTGTCTCCATCTGTGCATGTGAATGAAAAGGCAGAAAAATCTGCTTATCTGCAGCTAACTAGTCCAACTGCTGTCTATTAGTACTGTTATTAGTAAATGGAAATCTTGCTGTTGCAGCAGAAATCAGTCAGCAAGACACTGACTACCATCTTTTGAGCTAAGTTCATGCCCTTCTGACAGGTACTGCTGGAAGCAAAAGTGGGTGGATTCAGATAACAAGAGGTGCTTCTGAAATTAATAAAAATCGTTTCACCTTTATACCAAAAGCTGAGAAAAAACAACTACTTTCCTTAGCACCCTTACGTGGCAGTGCTTCCCCTCTTTGCAAATCATGAGTTTACGTCTAAAACAAGGAAAACTATTCAGGGGAAGGGAAAATAATGTTTATTTAGGGAAACACCACAATAAAAACATTTACACAAATAGCAAGGAAATACCCACATTCACAATATGGTTGTTTCAGTTTTCATAGGTGTCTGCGTTGCCTCCGAGGGAGGAGGATCATCTCTGCACGCTACTCCCACTCTCCCCGTCCCTTCCTGTACTGTGCGCTGTGGTTTGTTGTCATCATTGCTGAAGTTTCAGGCGTATGTTCATGCAGGTTCAGCTTCTGCTGCTAAGGGAACATCCTGATAAACTTGGTAAGATGTCTGACAAGTACTTCTGCACTATATCTTGCCCTGTCTCTGGTCTTACTGCTGATACTGCATCTTTACTTTTAGCTATAATACCCAGTCTAGGCCCTTAGCTGATTACAGGTCTAGAGCTTCTCTGTAATAGCACCTGCCCCCTCATCCTGTACTGCTTGGTTCTTGTACTGCTTGTTCTCACCAGTCTTCATTTTGCCTTATTTTAAGCTGTGACATGGAGGTTTTATATGACATAGAAAACTCCTGAGTAATGGATTTTACTTTTAGGTAAGGTACAATTCCTTTTTCTGTTCTTTATACTCTGCCAAAAGAGGCAAACGTTGATCATTGCACCTTCCCTCTGAGAGTTTTTAGTACAGTTTTATTACACTTTGGTCAGCTGGTAAAAATAACAGGGTTTCACTGCTTCTGTAACTTGAACTTCAGAAAATCTTAATGTTAACGATCATCACACTGGGATAATGGGCAATTAGTTTTCAAGTATGGTGTGACTCGTTCTGTCTCTTATGATCTCCATTAAACTATGGCAGAGAAATCCTTCCCAGGATCTTCAGTGCTGTTACTGACTTTTTAAAGTATTTTCTTCCTTGTGCATATAATCCTGTATATTCTAGCAAGTATGAGTTAAGATTTGCCATTTTAAAAGAATTTCTGGCTTTAAACTTATTTTTCTTAAAACTGGCATTCATTGCTTGCTCTAAAAAAGGCAGACAGGTTGAAAGAAAATTAATGTAGAAGTTAAAAGTAATTAAAATTCAGAGTTGGCTGGACACTTTTGAAAGGTACAGATGACTACCTGTGTCCACATATGCAGTGCATTTGTCCAAGTTACTAGTGTGTGAAAAGCAAGGAGTGGAACGAAGGCTACTCGTGTCACCATAACTATAGCAGATGCTACTTGATGCCTGCTGTAATACGGAAATATGCTCTCGTTCTTTTACAGCAGCTTTGTCAGCCCTTCTTTGTCCTCCTACTTCTCGTGCCCTTGATTTCAGACCTTCTTGCCTTTGATCTTGCACTTCCTTGCTCATCCTATAAAAAATGAAAAATAAAGAAATGAGGAGCTGATTGTGTGAGACTCCAAGTTGTTTACTGGAGAAGATGAAGATACTGGAGAAGACGCTGCTCAGAGACACTCCATAGGTGGCAGTTTAAAATTATCTCTCTATTTCTTCCTGATTTTAATTAATGGGCTTGTATTTAAGATGAAATGTATTCAATTTGTGCACAGTGTAGAGAGTGTCACACTACAACATCAGTTATATACATAGCAATACAATTATCATTCTCTGCTGACAAATGTACCATGACATTGATAAAAAAGCAATAATTTCAATGTACATGTCAAAATCAGCCCCAATAGTTTATTACACATTGTTAAATGAACATAAATATCTAATGTTCAGTCTGTAATGTTCATTCATACTATGGCAAATGAACATATAGGTCAAAGAATTAATTTAAATTGCAATACGAAAAGAATTCTCTAATGTTCACTGAGCCTAAATTACATCTCTTTGCAAGCTTTCATGGAAGTGTGGGGGAACTAAATATTTCACCACCCCAGGGCCAGGATGCAGAGAACCGATGACATTTAACTGGCTAAACCTCTCTAAGTGTCCCTGAGATCTCCAAGCCACCGTTCCCGGTCGTAGGAGCACGGAGTAGTCTGCACCAAGGAGGAAGGTGAAGCAGTGGCAGGACACGGGAGGAGGACAGGACAGCCTCCTCTTCCTGGGTCATCACTCTGCTTTCATACTCGCATTTAGAAATGTAGGGAAGCAAGTTATGAATAATCTGTTTAGGAATTATCTGGTATTTCTCAAATTAAAATCAATTCCAACAGTCGTAGAGCTGATTAGGATGCTGAAAGGCACCACGGGATACAGAGCTGGGATTACTGGTGCACGCAGTAACTAGTGACCACATGCAAGAACCTGGCACAAACTGCCAGGGCATTACTTACTATTTGGCTCTTCCACAGCCGAAAGGCCTGGAAATCCAGTTCGGTCCTGACATCACAGCTTCGTGTGAGCTCCAAGGAAGCCAGGTAGAGTTAGATGCTTTTCTTGCTCTTTCTCAGGAGGACCCAGCCACCTTGATCAGTCACAACTGACCTTTTATTAGGGCTTGTGCAGCCTTTGGGGTCTCCTATTTGAGGCAGCAGACTACAGGCTAATATTTTTGGTTTACTCCCAAGCTGATTGTACCACTGCTTTGTTAAGGGGAAATAAGAGGTATATTTAGTGAAGGCAAATGTGTAATTGGCTTTGGTAATGGTTTTTATGCTCATCAAGCAGAATGATTTCTTTATTTAGCATTTTCAGTTGATTATTACTTTTTACTACTTTTTTACTACTTTTTAGTGGTGGTGGTGGGGTGTTGGTCCTTTTTTATTTCTCTACATTTTCTGCCCTTTTTGCTACATTTTCCAAGACGAAATTTACACTGTGAAGAGTGTGCTCATTCCTGTTGCTGAAGGCCCAGTGAGGTCAGTACAAGCATCACCTTCCCTGATATGACATAGATGAACCTCACCCAGTTTCCTCTGGAAGGAAAATTTCCGCATTTTTATTTAGAAGTGACAGAGGGAGACCGAAGAGATAAGTATTTGATTTTCAAGAACCCTTGATGGAATTCATCTGATTTGATAATCAAGTCTTCATATAAAAGAAAATTGGTTGACTGATAAATATTTTCTATGTGATAACAAAAGTCTAAGTTCTCAGACAGATGGATTTTTTTTTTTTGGTGAAAAGGAAATAAAGGTAGCTTGCACCAGTGAAGTAATCCTCTGTTATGATCCTACAAAGCAGGAAGGTTGGATTACATCTACTTTACAATAGAAGTCCACCAAAATTTTGCATCTTTGATCTGATGTGCAGCTAGTGGAAAGTATTCCTGCCACTTTAGAGGCAAGATATAAAACCCAGGACTTTGTTATCTATAAATGGCAAAATGTAGTGGCATGTTAAGAGTAGTTGTGTGCAATCTGGTTGTCTACCTCACATTTCAAAGGCAGCAACTGTACCCCAATCACTTATATTTTTCTTCCTTATTCAGTTATGCCTTGCTTCATTTCTTTTATTACCTTATAATATATAATATTAGATCCTGATATTTGTCCTCCTGCAGTTAAAAGCAAAGCTGTCACCAAGTTCTACAGAACCCTTTAATAGTTTTCATGTTTCACTTTAGAGGCATCAGATGTAAGTGAAACGGCTCCTTTTAAGTGTATTGACTGGACACACATGTAAAGCACTTTGGGATGAAATCAGATATTCCATCATGACTCAGCTGCTGTTTCCCTGCAACCTTTAGTTTGTCAGGCATAAGGAGATATCATCAAAGTGCAGACCAACTTCCTTTTAAGCGTAAGATGCTATGATACACCACTGCAGCCTCTAGAATTTGTATGAGGCACCCAGATATGTTTCCCTAATTAATAGCTCCTATAGTGTCTAGGTTAAAAATAGAGCATTTGGGTAGATGATGCAGCAGTACGAAATAGCATCACACCTGTCTCCATGTTGCAGCTTCCCAAGTGTAAGTAGGAGTCAAAATTTCCCTCCTCATTAAATAAAAACACTGATACATCACTTGGCATCTCCAAAGTGATATACCTAAGACATACCATCTGCTACAAAGTTGCAAAAACATAGCCTGAGAAAAGTGGGACATCAAGGTGGAGCTTAATTTTCTTTAGTCAATTTTCTGTCTATCCTGGACTTGAATGTGCCTGGTGCAGACATCAGTTATGATGCCTGTAACTGTAATGGCACAGAATAACACTGCAGAGCATGACTCTGCTGCCCAGCAATGAACACGTGCATGCAGGAATAGGAAAATTTCAGTTCTAGTCACTGCTCCCAAGACATACACATTTATAGTAAGTGGGAGAAATGCCACTTTATGCAGGCCTCAGGAATCACAGCCCAGGGTTTCCCCATCCTTGTGAGTGCTCTCAGCACTGAATTCCAAAGCCATATGTCCTTCTGCTTTTCCTTCTCCTGGTCCCAGGAATTTGGAGTCTTGCACAGTGCACGGTGTCAGACTTGGAGCCTAGCCCCTGTCCTGGGGGCAGGGCATTCTCACTGAAGATGTGCAACTGAAACTTGAGACTAAGGTGACTATAAATCCCAGATGTTGTACTTGCTGGAGAAGTAGGACATACAAAGAGCCATAAAAATGAGCAGGCACACATCACCCTCATCTCTTCCTTTCTATACAAAGGAATCATTAGATTCAGTCCTGGGTTTCAGGCTGAGAAACAGTCTGCGAAATCAGAGGGAATGAAAGAGAGCGCTTTTAGCTACATTTCCTATGGAGTTCTTGGGGCATCTCTCCTTTAGCGTACTGATCCCTGTGACTCTCCATCAGGTCCTGGAGAGTTTCAGGCAGAAACACAGGAACAGTCCTATCTGCTCACAGACGCTTAGTCTTTCAGATATCCAGCAGTGCAGCTGGAGATGCTGATCAGCTCAGTTTGCCAAACAAATAGACAATTGGACAAAATTTGGGGGCAGAAAAAGTGGCTACATTTTGGCTGAGAAACAGTCTCACCCTAGCTCATCAATGTGAATTCCAGCATGAAAGCCAGGGACACCACCAGCACTAAGCATCACCACAGAGCTCCAGCTCACTGCCACCAGCATCTCTCCTGAAGGTAATCCCTTTTGTTGCTGGTATAGTTATGCAAATAAAAGAGTTCTTGCAAAACATTCATACCTCTCTACTTTAGCGCACGCATTTGTTCAGAAAAAGCACATTACTGAGATGCCCTTGGTCATAGTACTGCTACATTATGCAATGGATACTCACCTGACCTTTAAGGAAATCCCAGTCCCTTCCACTTCAGAGTCCTGCAAGCAAAGTGCTTCAATAGCTTTCAGCATCCCTATCCTTAAAGCCACCACTGATAAGTGAATTACCTGCAACAGGTCTTTTTTAACTCCTCCATCCGAGCCCACAGCGATCCCGCCCCGGGCACTGACTGGCTCAGCTGTCACGAGGCAGGAAAGGAGGGCTGCGCTCCTGGAAGCCTGCCTGTGCTTTGCAAACACGTTTTCAGCATGCGATTTCTACACCTTATTTCTGGATGCCCCTACATCTTTGTAATCGAGTTTTCTGCTCTGGGCCCTTCACATGTACAGACATATAAAACACACTGTTTTCTCCTCACTGCCTCCCCCCTTTTCTCTGGGCTGAAGACAGGGGTTGCTGTAGAGGACACCAGGATTAAATTAGCACAATTAAACAGCATTAAGCAGGCCTGTAAAATGCAGCACAACTTTGTGTTACTGGAAGTGCAGTGTGTGGCTCCGCTCAAGCTGTGGCTCCTCACCCCTGTCTGTCGGTGTGCTGCACCTTCTCACCGTGTGTGGGTTTTAGCTGGAGAGCAGGCATGCAAGGGAGCTTTCCGCCTGCCTCCGAGGCTCGGTGTGGGCTCTGAAACTAGGAAATTTCTGCTGTTTATTGGGTAAGAATGTGTAGGATTGGGGGTTTTGTGGAGTAGATAAAGGCTTGCTGTTGCTGGCTGCTGTCTTCTAGGGATGGTGAATGAGAGGTGACACTTTGCTATTTGCATCCTCTCTCTGTAAATACATGCCTTTGATTGGGTCAGGTGTAAACATATGTAACAGTGTCAGGGGAGGTGTGTGACTGTGAATCCTTTTGTTTCTCCTATCAAACAAAAGTTGTAAAATGGCATTTTGTGGCCCTAGCTGGTGCTCCAGGTTGATGCTGTCGGGCAGAGGAGCAGTTATGGAGGAGACAGCTTGGAAGGCTGCAGGACTACACCTAAGCTAGCTGCTGGACCTCCGGAAAGGAGGTAGCAAGACCCCCAGCCTAATCCTTTTGGAGAAGTTATTTCCATTGGAGGGAAACCACGTGGCAATGCTCTCCTTGTCCTCAGGTCTCGAGGACATACAGTCTGTCCGAGATGAGAAGCTATTGAAAAAGCCCTCTTGGGCCTCCCTGCCTGATCTTTGAGGGTGAATAAATGAATCATGAAGCACAGTGCTTAAACTCGGCGGTAGCCGATATTCCAGGTTTTCAACGTAGGGAGAGGATGGGAATTCTTAGTAGAGCTCCCTGTCACACATCTGCAAAATAGGGGGAAGAAATGGAGTACGGAAAATGCACAAGCATTATTAGTGGAGGAAAACAAATGGGCTTTTGCCATTTTAATAACCTAGTATGTTACTTGTACCACAGGAGAGGATTTTCTTTTTTTTTAAAGCTTGACTATCCCCTTAAAAAATACTGGAAACACACTTCAGAGAGTTGTAATGAAATAACATTATTTATCAGTATTAAATATAGATAAACAAAAATGAGAAACAGACTTAATTGAAACCCTCTGTGAAATCTGGCTAATCAGTTTTCATTTCCAGGAGGCTTTAGCTTATGTTATTTAATTTATTATTTATCCATTTTATTTTGATTTTTGTTTTGAGCCCTAGCGCTGGGCTTTGGGCACTTTAAAAACACTTGGGGAGAGCTTGGGAGTGCTGCTACCGACTTCAATCGGGCCAACGCTTCACCCATGTTAGACTTTTGCTAAGGCTTCAATAAACTTAATGACCATGTAAGCGTTCTCCTAACTTCACTAGTAATGCTAATCTTTATTACACGGACATTACAATACATTTCCTGACCGCCAAAGTGCCTTTCCTTTTGGACCTGTTTTTACCTCCATCCCATGCAAACATGTTGCCATTTCACTTTATTTCTTTAATTTATAGGCATCAAAGTTGCTGAATCAGGAAACTGAGGTTATAGCTGTTGAAGAAACGGATCCCACACTGCAACAAACTGCTTTTTCTGCAGATTTTCTTGTGTTCCTCATTCTGAGTCATTGTCACACATTTTAAAGGCCAGTGTTACATGTGAAGCTCTTGATGGTGAGAGCTATGCCCTTTCTTGTGGTTTCTGCAAGCAGACAATTGCCATTCTGTGCCTCTACTGTTTGTCTCTAGCTAATGGTGCTTAATTCACGTTTTAGTGCTTCCTGTGTCACTGGAGCGTGTGACGTTGCACACCAGAACTGGAAATGAAATGGTTAAATTTGACTATGTTAATTGGATTCTAATTAGTCCAACAACACTGCTTATCTCTGCTGAAGTGTAACTCTGGGATTCCACCTCTTCATGGGGAAAAAATTGTAGACTCGGGGAAGAAGTAAAATTCAAGAAACAAGCAACAGCCAAGTTATAGACTAAAACTTTAGTGTTTAGCTATAGTAGTAATTGTTGGTGTACTTCCTTGTGGATTCAAAAGCAAACCTGAAAATGTCTGTGATGTTCGGGGTTGTGGCCAGAAAAAGTAAAACCACATTATCTTGTTAGAAGCAAAAAGGACTAAAATGTTTGGTTAATGGATCTATCCCTTCATGTAAGTATTTTGTGCCCCCTCCAAAACGTGGTGTGCTGTTGTGCACATGTATGAATTTATCCTCCCAACATACCTTTGAGATAAGTCAGTCATTTTCTCCCAGTTTGCAGGCTGAGGGGACTGAAGGAGAGGGTGATTAAACGATTTGCCCAAAGTCACATTGGAAAATTGTAGCAGAAACAGGGACCAAAGGTCTCCAGTGCTCCCATCCAGATTGATATAGGAAACTTGCAGTACTTATAGAATCATTAAAACGTTAAATGACTTGAAATTAAAGGCTCTGTCCAGAGCTAAAGCCGTCATTTGGATTATTCGCTCAGTTCTTTGAAAAATACACAAATGCAGCAGTATTATGAATGCAATTACAGCCAATGGTGAATTTTTAAATGAAGGGCAAATCAAAAGAAAACCGTCTATGTTTTATATTTCTGTGGTCTCTTCCATCTCCACAGTGAGGGAAAGCGTGGCTGTGCACACATATCTGAAACATATGTCGATTTTTGTGCTCGTGGGCTCGCTAGGCTTTGGGGGAACTCTCCCGCGGTGGTTACACTGAGACAGAGCAAGAAGGAGCGAGCAGCTCACTGGCTTTAAGACCTTCCTCCATCTCTGCTCAAGGTCTGAGCAGCAGCGTCTGCCCTTGTCCTACTCCACCCACCCTCATTCTTTCACTCTTTCCTTTTCCTCCACCCACCCTCATTCTTTCGCTCTTTCCTTTTCCTCGCCGAGAGCACTTGGGAGCAAACTGTTTAGGAAGGAGTCGGATGGGCACAGATGTTACCACCTGCTGCACATTGCTTTCTTCTCATAGGCTTTTAAAAAGGCACTTCATATTTTAAAAAGGAGGAGGAAGAGAGAGTGGCCTTTGGTGTTGCTCAGCACTGACACAGCTGGAGCTGGCCGGGGGTGGTGGGGTGTTATTTTTTACAGGTTGGCAACCAGACGCTTGTTGCAGTGATATACTTTTTTCCAGAGATTGCCTGAGTGTAGATGTGCCAACATAGGTTCCGGTTTTACCACAGCTAATTCTCTTATTTCAAAGAGAGGAAATATCCTCGGACAAATCTGCTTTGTCAAGGTTGAAAACGTTCCACACCACAGATGGTGACCATAAGGTGCAAGTGAGTTTTCAGCTGAACCAGTGACACCCTACCCATTTGCTTCACTGCCGAAGATTTTAAAACTAGTTTTTGTTATGAGAAGCCGAGCAAGATCCTTCTCTCCAAATGTCTCTTCCTCCTGTTAGCTCCTCGCTTCCATATTCATGGCACTCCTGCTGCTACTAGCACTACCATGCGTAGCACCTACCGCAAATTGTCCAGTTCCTGGTGTTAGCGTGGCAGTTCCCCTCGGTTTTTGAAAAATTCATTAAGCGGGGGTGGAAGGGGCAGCAAAGGCCTGTTCTGGTTCGGCACCGTATTACGGGAGACTTTTCCCAGGTGTCCTCCTCCGTGACGGCTCGATGGTGTGACGACGAGACAAGCTATAGGCATCTCACACCTCCAGCCTTGTGCAAAAGCAACTCGTTGTATTCAGATTAGCCGACATGCTGGAGCGCAAAAAATCCTGTGTGCGAGGAGAGTGTTGTGGGAAGGGTGGGGAGTTTCCCAGCAACTGCGAGGGGGTTTTCAGTCCCTTCGAACGCGGTGTGAGATTTTGTTTTTTCTTATGGACTGAATAGAGCCTCAACGGGAGTAGCGATGGCAGCTTACAATAATTGGTGCCATGCTCTTCTGATTTCTCTTAACTGAGGGGTTTTATGATAATGTTAGAGAACCCACCTGTGGTTGGCAGACTCGGTCGCTGTATCTAATTTTTCACTTTTGTAAATTCCCCGATTTCGTTGTGATGCCTCTGTAACTATTTTGCGGTGTAGTCATAGCTCCTCACTTCTCTTTTCTCCCTGACTAATTCCTTCCACAAAGAAAAATAAAGCGTCAGGAGGCTATAAAGTTTGATGTGCTCCAGGTACAACAACAAAAATATAAGTCTAAAAAGGAACTTAAAACTAAAACAATAAAAGTGAGTGGGTAGGCCCTCCGCTCCCCGAGAGGCTTGCCTGCCCTGCATTTCTTAAACTGACTTCAGGAAGGGTTTTGTTAACAGAAGGGCAGCAGGCTGGGCACATAAATTACTTAGACTTTGTAAAGAAGCGGTGTTAAGTATTAAATGTGCTTTGGGGCAGCACTTGCACTTCATTTGTGGTACATCTTTTCAGAGCAAAAAGCTATATATACATCAATATTGGCTTAATTCACACTCCATCTCTTCCTACTTTGGGGGCTAAATTCAATGTAAGCAAGGGCAGATCCCCAGATAAGAGCTGCTACGTGGCTCTCACAAAGACGAGCCCAGTAGGTGCGTGTGCTCCTGACCTTCCTATTGCACTGGCATCCTTATATCAGTCCTAGCTATTTCTTCACCTTCCATGTTTTTCCATCCCGCCACCTCCAAGTTTCTTTGCTGTCCCTCCAGACAACGTATCCATTTACCTCCTTTTCTGCATTTCAGTTTGGCATCTCCCACTGTCAGCAGCGTTCCCCTTCCAGCATGCCGTGAGCTGTCTATTGATCTCCTTTTCCGCTTGTCGTCTCTAACAGAGCTGGCACCCTCGGCTGCTCTCTTCCACGAAGGTCTCCACGTTCACTGTTTTCCTGCTCTGGCAGTCTGGTGCCGGTGTTCAGCCTCTGGTCTCTGGCTGGTTGCCTCCAAACCCTGCCCCATTTTGTTTTCTTTCTTTCATTTTTCCCTTTAAGCACTTCTCCATCTACACTTGCTCTCCTTTCCTCCTGCGACCCGATTTCCTTTCATTATCATACTTCTTGTTTCCATCTGATTTCTGGGACCCACGTGTAGCCGTGGATGATTTGGATTTCCATGCTGAATAGTCATCTGCCTTATTTGCAGTTTTCTTTACCTTTTTCTTGGATCCCTTGATATCCCTTATTTTGACTGCATAGGACCTAAGTTGTTTGACCTCATTTTCAAGACCTATCGTGATATTGCTCCTCTTTACCTCTCACTTTCATTTATCTGTTGCCTTTACATTCAGTTTCCCACCTCTCTCTTCAAGCTCTCTCTACAATGCCCCTTAAATCTCCCCTTTATTATGCTTGCAAAAGACTTGACAGTAATTTAGGCATACCTATCATTCTGGCCGGCTTGTCTCATTATCTTCTTGTGCTATTTGCTCTGTTTTTTACTAGTGTTCAGTTTTTACCACAGTATCTTAACATGTCCCTTCTTTAGGTAGGACCTTCTTTCTACATTCTTGCAGCAAGGTAAGGTGTCCTCTGTAGCCAGCATTGCTGACACAATGGTGACAACAGCAATGTAAGTGAATTTGACCTGTTTCCACCTAATCTTTTACAATGATCTTCATTTGAGAGCAATGCAAAAAGATTTTTGAAAAAGCTATTTACTTATGCTTTTGGTGTTTTGGAATATAACTGTTCTACAGGAATTTTGGACACTGTTGCTCATCTAGTCTAAGACATATAGATGTACTCTCCAACTCACCCCTCATGTACCTGAGTGTTTTAGAAGCTCGATGAGTTATGCTGTTATGAAAGGAGCATGAAATGGAAATCAAAATCACCAGATGTTCAGGAGAAGCTCACAATAATAAAATCCGGACCAGGCTCTTTTTGAGAGATTTTTCTACTGGCTTCACTGGGAAGTAGACTGAATTTTTTTTTTTTCTCTGCATTGTTGAAGTAAATTGTAGCAGTTCCACCCAAGTCCTCTGCTTGTCACAGGCTCAGTTTCCTGCCAGGTCACTGGCCCATTTCTCACTCTTTTGGGGCCCACCCTCTTCAAGCCCATAGACATGATCAGGTTAGTGAGAAGAAGAAATGTGGTCTCGGTGCATACTAGAAATAAACCAAATTAACGTAAACTGTGAAAGCCTTGTAAATAGGTGCTTTGACTGCTTGAAGAGGCATGCAAACTATTTGCCATTCCTTATACAGTGTGTAATTTAAATATTTTAAAACTTGAAAGAAATTACTGATAATAAAATTCAACAGCATAATACTTCTTTGAATATTTTAGATCAGATATAAATTGTTCAATGAAGTTGATCTAGTCTTAGCATACTTTTCAGGAGATTTAATAGTGTGTGACTTAAATGTATGATACCATTCTGGTATGCTGTGTGGCATATCACAGAGTTAGATAGTCCTGCTTGGGATGTCTCTGTACTTTGACAGATACCTCTGGTTCAGCAATAGTTTCTACATTCAGTGTTTGATGGTCCTAACATGAAGCAAGTTTAATTTGCGTATAGCAATTGTTAGCTGGAATAGCAGTCCTTATTAAGAAGGTTCTTCCGACACATATTTGTGACCATTTTGAAAATATGTTTGCATAGTGAAAGAATTAAATCTATATCCAATATATGTTACTAAAAACAATGTTAGTGCCATCTTTTGGGCAAGATTTTAAAGCACATAAGTCAAGATATTTGATGGTCTAATTCTACAATAACAATAATTGAGACCATTTGTACATCTTGTGTTTTCAAACTGAATACACTTAAGAAAAATAAAAGAGCTTTAGAACATTATTGTAGGGAAGCTACATAGGGTTGCAGAGCAGTCAGACAATACTGAAAAGTAACACTTTTTAATTGTGTACAGTGGTGTCACCACTTCCAACTTCTGACTCATCAGTAACTATTGCATATTTCTCAAGCAGAGGATTTTTTTTTTTTCCAGTAACTGGATGTTCTGAATGAGTTTACAGTGAAACACTGAGCCAATGCTCACTCTGAGTAAAACAACAGCTTTGATAGCATCTACATTCAGTTTTTCTAATTCCTACAAATATTCTTCAGCTCATCAAAAACACATTCTTTAAGACTATTGGTTCTGTTGAATATGGAACAAATGACACACCTGAAATAGATACATTTTATCTGTAAAATAACGACCTCTTTTGTTGCTGAGATGGAAAAATTGGGGATCTCCTATGGATTCTAGAGCTGGTCCTAGACAATGGGCCATTTTAGGAAAAACAAGGGTTGGTCCACTAGAATGAGAACTGATAGCCATTTATTGTATTATTCTATTATTGTTTTAAAATTATACCATACACTGAATACTAATGCACAGAAGGACTTATTTACTCTGGGTGTAAGAACAACAACCAAATTTTCTTAATTTTCAGTTATGGTTCAGTTGAGATCATAGAGCTGTTTTGGATTTCTTTTTATTGGCTTCAATTAATGTACATATATTTTTATGTCTCTGCAGCTCAGGATTCAAACAAACAGTTCAGTCTGTTTATTTAAGCGATTGCATCATCACACATCTGACAAATGCACTCGCTGCATTTACAGCATCATCGCACCGAGTGCATTTATTTGAACTTTCTACCATGTACATGGGATCACACATTGAGATAAACACAGCTGTGTTTATTTCAGGCTGCACAACTCCAGATTGTAGATGTATGTCTGGAGCCAGTGGACTGCACATGCACTGTACAGGATTTTCAAACACTTACAGCTTCATTAATTGTCAACCAAATCTCCAAAATACGTTGAAGGCTCTTATCTCATTTACCAGTAGAGCCGGGCAAAAATATAAAAGGAGAGCTTTTTATTATGTTTGAAAATAGTATAATATTTGCTGAATACTCTATTGGGTAAAAATATTTAACCATCCTTGTTAAGGATGAATATCCATTTTTCCATTTGGCTGGGCACGTACAAATGAATGTCTTCATTTGTATCTCACTTGAGCTCACAAACCAATCCATTCATTTCGGTGTTGCCACCCTAAAATTACGACGAGTCATTCACTAAGGCTCTAGGTTTGCTTTAATTGTGCGAGCAAATAACCTTGCTCAAGCGAATTGAAGTCAGTTGTTTAATGACTTCAATGTTTGCAGATTTGGGCCCTAAAACGTTCCTCTATTGCAATACGAATGAGAAAACCTATTCCTTACAGTGCAAGTTACGTTCTGTTGCATGGCAATGGTGGTACCTTGACTTTTTAAAGTAGCCATTGTGGTAACTAAGGCCCTGATGATTCAAAAACTTGAAATCACGTGTTAAGTAATTCCCCCGAGCTTACTCATGCACTCGAGTTGAGCATATGTGTAAATTTTTGCGTAGTTAGAGTGTCCAGTAAGAATAGCGGGAAAATAAGCGCACGTCCGAGACAAGCGTGCAGTTCTGTAGCTTCAGACTCTCCCTACAACCAAACACTAAGACCAAGAGCTGTGCCTACTCAGGCTTCGAGAATTAGACCCAAAATCCAAGCAAGACTAAAACTACTATATGTATCTATTTCCTGAGATACCCCCCAACCACAAAAGAATAATAATAATAATAACAATAATAATAATAATAATTTTAAAAAACAACTTGAATTGGATAAGACCTACTTTTATATATTGATAAATCAAATATTCGCCTCAGCCCAGGTATGGGCAGAAAGTATTTCAGGCTTCTCTTTTCAAAGTCTTAAATACTTTACACATGGCTTTATAAGGAACGTGCTTCTTGCACCATAGGCCTACAGCTTATGGTTTGTTGAATGGTGGGTCATGCAGATGCTAAGGGTGGGTTTGAAAAAGAAAGACTGCAGATCCTCTCTGAAAACATCACATTGAGAATTCTTGAACTTTCTTTCTCCAGGACAGCTTAGAAAAGCCTGTGAGCTTTACTATATTATACATCAGGCACCTCAAGAGAACCCCAAAGGCTCAGTTCAAGATCTGGAGGCGACGGATGCATTCCTACCCAACGCAGGCCTAAATCTCTTCTCCTCCAGTTTCTGCTGCCAGAACAAGAAAAATTAGATAGAGTTTTGACA